>NW_020252928.1:0-1413 GCF_003255815.1 Theropithecus gelada
ACAGAAACTTCTCTGTGTTCTGTGAAATCATCTCACAGAGTTACAGCTTTCCCCTCAAGAAGCCTTTCGCTAAGACAGTTCAAGTGGAATTGTCAAAGTGATGTTTGAAAGCCCATAGAGGCCTACGATGAAAAAGGAAATATCCTCAGATGAAATATGGAAAGAAGTTTTCTGAGAAAGTGCTCAGTGTTCTGTTAATTCATCTCACAGAGTTACATCGGTATTTCGAGCATATCTTTGCTAAATTTATTTCTGTGGAATCTGAGAACAGATATTTCGATTCCTTTGAAGACTATTTGGCCAAAGGAAATATCCTCCGATAACAAAGAGAAAGAAGCTTTCCTGGAAACTTCTTTGTGTTCTATGAAATCATCTCTCAGAGTTACAGCTTCTCTCTCAAAAAGCCTTTCGCTAAGGCAGTTCTTGTGGAATTGGCAAAGTGATATTTGGAGGCCCATAGAGGGCTATGGTGAAAAAGGAAATATCCTCAGATGAAATCTGGAAAGAAGATTTGTGAGAAACTGCTTAGTGTTCTGTTAATTCATCCCACAGAATTACATCTGTATTTCGTGGATCTCTTTGGTAGAATTTTTTCTTTGGAATCTGAGAACAGATATTTCGGATCCCTTTGAAGACTATATTGCTAAAGGAAATATCCTCCGATAACAAAGAGAAAGAAGCTTTGTGAGAAACTTCTTTGTGTTCTGTGAAATCATCTCACAGAGTTACAGCTTTCCCCGCAAGAAGCCTTCAACTAAGACAATTCTTGAGGAATTGCCAAAGTGATATTTGGAAGCCCATAGCGGGCTATGGTGAAAAAGGAAATATCCTCAGATGAAATATGGAAGAAGCTTTCTGAGAAACTGCTCTGTGATGTGTGACTTCCAATCAGAGCGTTACATCTGTATTTCGTGGATCTCTTTGCTAGCCTTATTTCTGTGGAATCTGAGAACAGATATTTCGGATCCCTTTGAAGTCTATAGAGCCAAAGTAAATATCCTCCGATAACAAAGAGAAAGAAGCTTTCTGAGAAACTTCTTTCTGTTCTGTGAAATCATCTCACAGAGTTACAGCTTTCCCCTCAAGAAGCCTTTCACTAAGACAGTTCATTTGGAATTGGCAAAGTGATATTTGGAAGCCCATAGAGGGCTACGGTGAAAAAGGAAATATCCTCACATGAAATCTGGAAAGAAGCTTTCTGTAAAACTGCTTAGTGTTCTGCTAATTCATCTCACAGAGTTACATCTCTATTTCGTGGGTCTCTTTGCTAGCCTTATTTCTGTGGAATCTGAGAACAGATATTTCGGATCCCATTAAAGACTATAGGGCCAAAGGAAATATAATCCGATAACAAAGAGAAAGAAGATTTCTGAGAAACTTCTCTGTGTTCTGTGAAATCATGTCACAGAGTTA
>NW_020252929.1:0-316 GCF_003255815.1 Theropithecus gelada
GGATTATAAATATAAGAAGCAGAGAGCTTGCTGGGCGCGGTGGCTTACGCCTGTAATCCCAGCACTTTGGGAGGCCAAGGTGGGCGGATCACAAGGTCAGGAGATCGAGACCACAGTGAAACCGCATCTCTACTAAAAATACAAAAAGTTAGCCGGGTGCGGTGGCGGACGCCTGTAGTCCCAGCTACTCAGGAGGCTGAGGCAGGAGAATGGGGTGACCTGGGAGGCGGAGCTTGCAGTGAGCCGGAATCGCGCCACTGCACTCCAGCCTGGGCCACAGAGGGAGACTCCGTCTCAAAAAAAAAAAAAAAAAAAA
>NW_020252929.1:397-1019 GCF_003255815.1 Theropithecus gelada
AAAAAAAAAAAAAAAAAAAAAAAAAGCAGGTAGGGGGAACTAAGACTTAATTGTAAATCGAGTAATTGATTTAACAGGTTAACATATTTGGAAAGACCACGATCCTGCAAAATCCTAAAACAAACAAAACAAAACAAAACAAAAAAAAAAACAAAACAAAACAAAAACTTTTGTGTGAAGGAAGAACAGAAGCAGTAGAAAGATCAAGAGAAAATAAATCCTGAGATACAAACAAGAAATGGAGACTTGTTTTGAATGAATGAGGCTGAAACTAAATAAAACTTTCAAATTATGTAAGTCTTAAGAGCTGGCCAGGTGCAGTGGTTCACACTTGTAATTGCAACCCTTTGGGAGGCTGAGGCAGGAGGAACAGTTGAATTCATGAGTTCAAGACCAGCCTGGGTAATATAGCAAGATCTCATCTCTACTAAAAAATAATAATAATAAAAACTCAGCTACACGTAGTGATGTGCCTCTATCCCAGCTACTTGAGAGACTGAGGTGAGAGAATCACTAGAGCCCAGGAGATCGAGACCGCAGTGAGCTATGATTGTGCCACTGCACTACTTCAGCCTGGGCAATGGAGAGAAATCCCATCTCAAAAAAAAAAAAAAAAAAAAAA
>NW_020252929.1:1102-1413 GCF_003255815.1 Theropithecus gelada
AAAAAAACCCCAAAAAAAAAAAAAAAAAAAAAAAAAAAAAAAAAAAAAAAAAAAAGGATAATTAAGAGATATGTAGAATTAGTTTTAAAATGAAGTTTAAAACTGTTCCTTTATAACTCAATCTGTACAATATGCAAAATAAGTCATCTTAAAAAGTAAAGGACAAAACCATGAGAGATGTTCTTTCTTTCTTTCTTTCCTTCTTCATTTTTTTTTTCTTTTTGAGACAGAGCTTTGTTATTTCACCCAGGCTTGAGTGCAACGGTGTGACCTTGGCTCACTCTAACCTCTGCCTCCTGGGTTCAAGCAAT
>NW_020252930.1:0-268 GCF_003255815.1 Theropithecus gelada
GCATGGTACTGGTACCAAAACAGAGATATAGACCAATGGAACAGAACAGAGTCCTCAGAAATAATACCACACATCTACAGCCATCTGATCTTTGACAAACCTGAGAGAAACAAGAAATGGGGAAAGGATTCCCTATTTAATAAATGGTGCTGGGAAAATTGGCTAGCCATAAGTAGAAAGCTGAAACTGGATCCTTTCCTTACTCCTTATACGAAAATTAATTCAAGATGGATTAGAGACTTAAATGTTAGACCTAATACCATAAAAA
>NW_020252930.1:364-1030 GCF_003255815.1 Theropithecus gelada
CATCTCCAAGACAATCCTAAGTCAAAAGAACAAAGCTGGAGGCATCATGCTACCTGACTTCAAACTATACTACAAGGCTACAGTAACCAAAACAGCATGGTACTGGTACCAAAACAGAGATATAGACCAATGGAACAGAACCGAGTCCTCAGAAATAATACCACACATCTACAGCCATCTGATCTTTGACAAACCTGAGAGAAACAAGAAATGGGGAAAGGATTCCCTATTTAATAAATGGTGCTGGGAAAATTGGCTAGCCATAAGTAGAAAGCTGAAACTGGATCCTTTCCTTACTCCTTATACGAAAATTAATTCAAGATGGATTAGAGACTTAAATGTTAGACCTAATACCATAAAAACCCTAGAAGAAAACCTAGGTAGTAGCATTCAGGACATAGGCATGGGCAAGGACTTCATGTCTAAAACACCAAAAGCAACGGCAACAAAAGCCAAAATTGACAAATGGGATCTAATTAAACTAAAGAGTTTCTGCACAGCAAAAGAAGCTACCATCAGAGTGAACAGGCAACCTACAGAATGGGAGAAAATTTTTGCAATCTACTCATCTCACAAAGGGCTAATATCCAGAACCTACAAAGAACTCAAACAAATTTACAAGAAAAAAACAAACAACCCCATCAAAAAGTGGGCAAAGGATATGAA
>NW_020252930.1:1127-1413 GCF_003255815.1 Theropithecus gelada
AATGGTGCTGGGAAAATTGGCTAACCATAAGTAGAAAGCTGAAACTGGATCCTTTCCTTACTCCTTATACGAAAATTAATTCAAGATGGATTAGAGACTTAAATGTTAGACCTAATACCATAAAAATCCTAGAGGAAAATCTAGGTAGTACCATTCAGGACATAGGCATGGGCAAAGACTTCATGTCTAAAACACCAAAAGCAACGGCAGCAAAAGCCAAAATTGACAAATGGGATCTCATTAAACTAAAGAGCTTCTGCACAGCAAAAGAAACTACCATCAGAGT
>NW_020252931.1:0-1412 GCF_003255815.1 Theropithecus gelada
TTTCTGAGAAAGTGCTCTGTGATGTGTGACTTCCACTAACAGAGTTACATCTGTATTTTGTGGAACTCTTTGCTAGCCTTACTTCTGTGGAATCTGAAAACAGATATTTCGTATCCCTTTGAAGACTATAGGGCCAAAGGAAATATCCTCCTATAACAAAGAGAAAGAAGCTTTCTAAGAAACTACTTTGTGTTCTGTGAAATCATCTCACAGACTTACAGCTTTCCCCTCAAGAGGCCTTTCGCTAAGACAGTTCCTGTGGAATTGGCAAAGTGATATTTGGAAGCCCATAGAGGGCTATGGTGAAAAAGGAAATATCCTCAGATGAAGACTAGAAAGAAGCTTTCTGAGAATCTGCTTACTGTTCTGTTAATTCACCTCACAGAGTTACATCTCTATTTCGTGGATCACTTTGCTAGCCTTATTTCTGTGGAATCTGAGAACAGATATTTCGGATCCCGTTGAAGACCATAGGGCCAAAGGAAATAACCTGCGATAACAAAGAGATAGAAGCTTTCTGAAAAACTTCTTTGTGTTCTCTGAAATCATCTCACAGAGTTACAGCTTTCCCCTCAAGAAGCCTTTCTCTAAGACAGTTCTTGTGGAATTGGGAAAGTGATATTTGGAAGCCCATAGAGGACTATGGTGAAAAAGGAAATATCCTCAGATGAAATCTGGAAAGAAGCTTTCTGAGAAAGTGCTCTGTGATGTGTGACTTCCACTAACAGAGTTACATCTGTATTTCCTGGATCTCTTTGCTAGCCTTATTTCTGTGGAATCTGAAAACAGATATTTCGTATCCCTTTGAAGACTATAGGGCCAAAGGAAATATCCTCCTATAACAAAGAGAAACTAGCTTTCTAAGAAACTACTTTGTGTTCTGTGAAAGCATCTCACAGAGTTACAGCTTTCCCCTCAAGAGGCCTTTCGCTAAGACAGTGCCTGTGGAATTGGCAAAGTGATATTTGGAAGCCCATAGAGGGCTACGGTGAAAAAGGAAATATCCTCAGATGAAGTCTAGAAAGAAGCTTTCTGAGAAACTGCTTAGTGTTCTCTTAATTCACCTCACAGAGCTACATCTGTATTTTGTGGATCACTTTGCTAGCCTTCTTTCTGTGGAATCTGAGAACAGATATTTCGGATCCCGTTGAAGACTATAGGCCCAAAGGAAATATCTTCCGATAACAAAGAGAAAGAAGCTTTCTGAGAAACTTCTTTGTGTTCTGAGAAATCATCTCACAAAGTTACAGCTTTTCCCTCAAGAAGCCTTTCGCTAAGACTGTTTCTGTGGAATTGGTAAAGTGATATTTGGAAGCCCATAGAGGGCTATGGTGAACAAGGAAATATCCTCAGATGAAATCTGGAAAGAAGCTTTCTGGAAACTGCTCTGTGATGTGTGACTTCCACTCACA
>NW_020252932.1:0-7081 GCF_003255815.1 Theropithecus gelada
CGTGCCGGGGGTGGTGGAGAATGAAAGAACACACAAAAGACAAAGACACACAGAGAACATGGCGGCCGCGCTCAGAGCCTCCGCCTCACTTTATTTATACCCCATAAACCCCACGTCAGCAGAAAGAATGCAATGCAAAACAAACTTTCTTTTCCCAGATGTAACCTTCTACTCAGGTCCTTGTTTCTATGCTCTTCCTTATTTGCCCGCCTTCTTGGCGCCTACGGGAGTTCATTAAAAGTTCAATTGGAGATACTGTCCTTGAGCCCTGTCTATTCTCAGCATACTGTTTTCAAAGGCCCCTGCATTTTTTCCTTTTTGTTTTTGTTTTGCCTCAATCCTAAAAAGGTAGCCCATATTTGTTCCTGTGTTTTCTTTTGTTTCTGGAGGCGATGGAGGGAGCATCGAATCACCAAAAGAAGTAGACCCAATCCAAGTGCCCAAAGCAATATACTTCCAGAGATTGTAGAAATCCATGTTTTCATCTGGGTCTATGGGTTAAAGGCAGCAAGGCGCTGACCCAGCTTCTGCAGGGTTACGGTTCCAGACAACACATGTAATTGTTGTCAAAACGCTTCGGAAATGTTCTGAATGAGCTCTTGGATGTCCAAACTAATATTTTTATGGCCTACTAATAATTTTCGGATTACAGTCCAATTTTGAGAGATGTTAAAAGGTACAGGCGTTACACAAAATTGAGTGGAGTTCCAATCACGTTGTAATGTCATCCGAGTACTGAGTACAGTGAGCTGATCTCCAAGCCATGTCAGTGCTTGCTCCATGTTGTCCAATCTTTCAGCAAGTTGAGAGTCAATGTTTCGTTGTTGAAGCCATAACCGGTGAGATTGTTCGTGCCATTGCTGCACAAATTCAGCATTTTGTATACTTTGATGTAGAGCGAGCCCTGCTACGGCCGCAGTGGAGACGATGGTGACAAGGCTCATCACTGAGGCAATTATAAGTCCAAGGGCACGGCGGGTTCGCTGGAGAGAAGTCCAAATATAAGTTTCAAGAGGTGATGCCCCCCACGGTCACGTAAGGTTAACAGGTAGCCAAAAATTCCTTACGAGCCCTGAGGATATAAATATCCCCAGTAAAGTTGTGCCACCAAGAATGACTGAGGCAAGACAAAAATGTACACGTATCTGTACAATTAACAATTCCCGTATTATTATCACATGTTAAATTCCCTGCTAATAATAGGTAGGGCTTACAGACACAAGCAATAATATATCAGGAGGTATTCCGATATAACTGAATATGAAAGGAGTTATTTGGGTTAGAAAGATTAAGGGACATATTCCCCACAAAAGTGTTAATGGCATCGCCTGCAGCTAACAACTTCCAAAGATGACTCTGTATTTTAGGCCTCCTTCACGCCGTACCAAGGTTTCATTACTGTTAGCGGCAATACTTTTATTTACCCCGTGTCATTTCAAAGGTATGTGACTAAATTTTATTTGAAAATCACCGTGCACACTCCAATCAGTTATTTACATTCCATTGTATTCTAATAAAATCCGGGGTTTAGTTCCCCGACATTGTTGTCACTCCAGCACCTCAATATTAGGAGAAACCTCTAGAATAGGACAAAAAAGTAAAGAACTAGGAATAGTTTCATTACTATATACAGTATGATTATATTAAAAGCTTCTAGTTACAATAATAACAGTTTTAGCAGCCACATGACTATGATTATAGCGAACAGCCCAGGCTTCATGCGATTTTCAGAGACAATGAGGACTATTTCCCATACATATTGGAAGTCCTTCCACTCCAAATTGGTATGTGCTGATTATAATTCCTGTTTCCCGTTCTATGTTGTCCTTGTCCATATAGGGGGACGGCATCCAAGTAATTTCATTGGTGAAAACCTTAATTTTTGCCTCCTCCCAGGCGACTCCCTGATACAAGGGCGGAAAGGGAATATAAGTCCAATATTCATACAAAGCCTCACTAAGAGAAATAAGTCCCCCGCTGAGGCACATCTAACAAAGGAAGAAATGCATGCTGAATCCAGTTTTCTTTTCAACAGGGTTTCAATCATCTTGTAGGAGACCACTCAGGTTTACTCCCTGTAAGGACAAGAGCATAGCCCCGTCCCTGTTTTAGAACTTGCCCTTGAACATACTTACCTTCTTCATTAGGATACCAAACCTTTAAATTGTCAGCGGGGACTATCACCGAGGGAGGTGAGGAAAGATGGGTTACGGCAGCGGAATCTTGCAATTGTCTCCATTGATTCAAAAAAATTAAGGTAAAAAGAACCTTCAAAATCTGGTTTCTGGGGGGCTCATTTTTTCCTTTTTGTTTTAGTAGTTGAGTTTTTAAAGTTAAATTTGCACGCTCAATAATGGCTTGACCTTGACTGTTGCCCGGGATACCGGTGATATGTTGAATATTGTATTGCTGTAAGAAAACTTGTAATTTATGAGAGACATAGGCAGGGGCATTATTAGTTTTAAGTATAAGAGGAATGCCCATGATGGCAAAACAAACCAAGAGATGTGTAATAACAGAATCAGCTTTCTCAGATGGCAACGGAGTGGCCCATTGAAAATGAGAAAAGGTATCAATGGTATGATGAACATACTTTAATCGTCCAAAAGAAGGGACATCTCATGGATTAACCCCAGGATGGAAGGATGGAATGCTCAAAGGAGCACAGGAAAGACAACCTCGAATAAGAGAACGAGCTTGTTTTGTTCTGCAGCATGTAGGTGGCCGATTAAAAGTGAATCAATCTGAGTATTACCATTAACTAATGGTTCAGGAAATTGAGAATGAGAACGAAGATGAGTGATGAATAAAGGAGCTCGACGTTGGCTCAAAGTAGAAGATAACAAGGAAAAGAGTTTTTGAAGAGAAGAAGTAGCACAAAGAGGTAAAGTGGCCTGAGAAATATAAGAAGTAACATAAACAGCATATTGAGAATCACTAACAATGTTACAACCAGTAGTAGGGAAATCAAGTAAGACCATGAGAACAGCAAACAGTTCTCCCTGTTGCACCGAGGGATAAGGATAAACTGTAACTCGAGATTAATGAACACTCCAATATCCAACCTTATCATTGCTATTAGCGTCAGTAAAAAAGGTAGGACCTTGAACAGGAAATACAGAAATTGGTGAGAAAGGCAACACAGAATGTTGCCTAAAAAATGAAAAGATCGGAGACTTAGGATATTGGGTAGAAAATTGTCCAACAAAAGAAGCGCGAGCAACTTACCAAGAATCAGAAGTTGCAAGAAGATAAGTGATCTGATTATGAGTGAATTGAGGAATAATTAAGGAAGGATTTTCTCCCCAAAGTTGTCGACAGTGATGCCGTCCTTTGATGATCAGTTCAGCTAAATGATCGATATAAGTAGCCAAGCGTTTAGATATTTTATTGGACAAAAAGATCCATTTTAGTGGTTGACTAGTTTGATGAATCATTCCTGTGGGAGAAGGTAAAGTATGAAATAAACAAAAGGAAGGGCCTTTTGAAGTTGCTCTTCAACAAGCTGGAGTTCCTGTAAAGCCAAAGGAGTTAAATGGCGTGAGTTGTCCAAGTGACTGTCTCCTTCTAGAATAGAAAAAAGATGTTATAACTGATATGTTGGTATTCCTAAAACAGGACGCATTTAATTAATGTCTCCTAGAAGCTTTTGAAAATCATTTAATGTTTTTAAATGATCACGTCGAATTTGAATTTTTTGGGGTCGAATATTTTGTGTTCTTAAGTTATAACCTAAATATTGAATAGGAAAATCCAGTTAAATTTTTTCTGTGGCAATATTAAGTGAGTAGAAAGAAAGCTGAGTTTGTAATGATACAAAAGCATCTTGCTGCTTTTCTCTGGTGGGTGCAGCAAGAAGAATGTCATCCATATAATGATATAAAAAAACAGAAGGATGACACTTTCGAACAGGATCCAAGGCCCTATGGACAAATTCTTGACACAAGGTAGGGCTATTTAACGTACCTTGAGGTAAAACTTTCCATTGATGTCGAGAAAGTGGCTGAAAATTATTAAAAACAGGGACAGAGAAGATCCATACAATGATAAATTAACACAGTTAGAAACTGATTGTTTACAGGATTTAAAGTCCTATGTACGAATTTTTGACATATAGTAGGGCTATTAAGTATACCCTGGGGAAGAAGCTTTTGCTGATATTTTTGAATAGGTTGTCCATTATTATATTTAGGAATAATAAAGGCAAACTTTTTACAATCTTGAGGTTGTAATGGAATAGAGAAAAAACAATTTTTGAGATCTATGACCATTAATTTTTAACTTTGTGGGATAAGGGCAGGATTAGGAAGACCGGGCTGTAAACTTTCCCTAGGTTGAATGTAAACATTTATAGTTTTAAGAACAAGACAAAGACGGGAATTCCATGCAGAAGTACGTGGCTTTAGATTCCTTTTGGCCATTTGTTTTTTGACTTACTCTTTTAAAATCCTAAGTATTTCTTTAGATAATGGCCACTGTTTCACCTAAAGAGGAGTGGTCGTTTTACACTTTAATTGTAAAACTTGAGGCTGGTGAACAGTGGCTATGAGTTTAAAGGATTGTAGCCCATTTTGAACATCATATTTTTGACAGCTGAGGAAATATGAAGAATGTTTAAAAAAGCACCAAATTGTTATGAAAGATTTTGTCCCCAAAGATTAATATTGATAGGAATAATATAAAAAAACACTTGATCTTGTTGACCTTTAGGACCGACACAGGTTAAAGGTTCTATGTTTTGATAAACCACAGAAGCAGCACCCAAGCCAGTGAGTATAACTGAAACTTATCTTTTTTCCCATTGTATAGGCCACTAATTTAAACAAATAATAGACATATTTACCCCCATATCAATTAACCCTTTAAAAACTATTTCATTATTATGCAATGAACATAAGGGCTTTTGATTAGAAACTAAAGTTTCCCAAAAAACAGTTTTTTTTGTGCTATTAAACCCTCCCTATTGAGAATACGTTCCCCTGCCTCTAAGCATATAAATTGTGAACTTGTACCATAATAAGAATTTTATTAGTAACATCAAGATCAATGATTTCTGAAATCATCATTAACTTCCATATAGCACTGTTGTTTTGACCTAACAAAAGTCCTACATGTCCTTTTGGCAAAGGGCCACATACTCTAATAGCTAATTTATATACTCCTCTATTAGGAGACAAAGTATAAGGCTGAGTAATAGCTAAGTCAGCAGCGGCGCTCTGCTTAGTTGCAGCATAAAGCTGAGAAACTGGGGTAAGGTGTGGGATCCTTAAGGAGGACTTGAATTTATTCCTTAATGTTGTAGGCCATTGCTCACTGAATATTGTAGTAGACTTACATTGTAATTGTTGGGGCCTTAAACCTGTGGGCCCCGACTTCCATTTCCCAGGAGAGGAGACAGTAAATTTCCACTTCTATCAGTTTTGGAACGACATTTATTTGTCCAGTGTCGACCTTTATCACAACATTTGTACACCTCTGAAGGCAGCTTTCTGCCTCGAGGGATAAAAGTGTTCAATTTTTATGACATTCTTTTTTGAAATGCCTAGGTTTACCACACTGAAAGCAAATACCTTGTTTGTTATTTCCTTTTAAGGCTTTAGACAAAGCTCTAGCAAATAATTGAGCATTATAAATAGCCCCTCCAACACTAACACAAGTTTTAATATATTTATCTAAATTGGCCCCATTGGCCTTTAACGATTTTAACAATTTTTGACAGTCAGCATATGCATTTTTAAAAGACAATGTTTGTAACAAAATTTTTGAAGCAAAGCCAGCACTTAAAATTTTCAAGACAGCATCCTGAAGACGGGCTACGAAATCTGGATAGGGTTCATTTGTGCCCTGTAAAATCTTCACAGAGGAAAGGGAAGATTTTCCTGTTATCTCTACCTTATTTCAGGCCCTTAAAAACAAAGTCTTGATTTGAGTAAAGGCAACATCATCTAGACCAGCCTGAGCATTAAGAGTAGCATATTGGCCCGTGCCTGTGAGTTGTTCCTCAGTGGGTTCTGGGGGATCACACATAACATTTTTTCTAGCCTGTACATGTGCCTTGTCCATTTACCAGCTGTGCAATTATAACCACTGAGAACGATCAAGAAAAGCCTTCCCCAAAGTCTTCCAGTCTATAGGAATCATCAAATTTTCTGATGAAAAAATATCAAGAAGACCAAGGATAGGGGTCCATAGTTAGAAATGGCAGCTTTCATTTCTTTTAAAAATTTAATTTGTAAGGCATTAAATTGGACATTATTGCCACCATTTGAAAACTGAGCGTTAGGAGCAAAAGAAGCACAAATAATTAGAAACAGATTTAACTCCTTAAAAAAAATTTTTTTTAATTAAAAGTATATATAATATATAATAATATTCATATCCCCAAATATAAAGAATCCCAACATATTAATAAGAAAAGGCAAATAACCCAACCAAAAGTAGCAGAACAAAGAAATGACAATAAACCTATATGTCTAACATCATTACTCACTAGGAAATATGTATATTAATACCAAATTGAGAATCATTACATACACAATACAATGGTTAAAATTTAAAAACACAGAAAATATCAAGAGGTAGTTAATGTGTTAAGCAACTCGAATACTCAACTTCTGTTTGGAGTGTAAATTGGTGGAACCTATGCACCCCTATAACATAACAATTCCTTAGCTGGGGTTATTAATACTATATTAATATTAATAGTTAATATTAATGTGCTTATTTATTGACTATTGAAATACTCATAATATTTTAACAAACAATAAGATATACATATACACTGGTTTTGACATATTAAACAGGTGTTTAGTATAAATTTAAAGTATGTCTGATGTGAACAGGGCTTCAACTTTGCCAAACAAAGGTAAAGATAAGGAAGCCGGGGGGTTGGAGGCTCTGGAAAATCCTTTTTTAACAGGGCAGAAGGAAAAGAAACAGGGAAAGCTCGCAAAGGTAAATTAGAAGAATATATCTGTAATATTTGTTGAAGCATTTCCATAATACTCTGCATGTCAGAATTTCCCTTAGAAGAAGGAAAAGCTGGCACTTTTTTTTTCTCCCCCTTTTGTTACCCCCCCCC
>NW_020252932.1:7144-7716 GCF_003255815.1 Theropithecus gelada
ACTTTTTTTTTCTCCCCCTTTTTTTCCCCCCCCCCCCCCATACCATCCTCTGTTATCCTGGCACAAATGGGCTCCATTTCAGATTTATTTTTTTTCCAAATCCTCAGATACCTTTCCTCCTGTGGCTACATTACCACACTCTGAATCAGTCTCAAGTAACTCTAATGTCTGAGTGATAGAGTTACACAAGGTCCACAATTTTAGAGGCATAATATCCCCTAACTGGAGAGCTCTAAGCAGAGCTTTTACTACCTGTAACCATTCTCTGCGATTCAGCTGCACTTTAGTCTGATACTGAAACCAGTAACAATGTTGTTCAACATGGGCAAACAATCACTTCAAAGTCTTTTTCTTTCACTTTTACTCCTATAGACAGCAACAGTCCTTGAAACAGGCGTAAATATTCTGAGGCCAGAGAGATGGAATTCCCATAACGAAAGCTTAAGAAGGTTCCCCTTAACAATATCCGGGCCCCGCCCCTAGGGGGTTCCCCTTTTTGTTCTCCCCTACTCACCCGTGCTGACCCTGCTCCCTGCGCCACTTGTTGGGGTCCGTGCCGGGGGTGGTGGAGA
>NW_020252933.1:0-799 GCF_003255815.1 Theropithecus gelada
GAAAGAAGTTTCTCAGAAAGCTTCTTTCTCTTTGTTATCGGAGGATATTTCCTTAGGCCCTGTAGTGTTCAATGGGATCCGAAATATCTGTTCTCAGATTCCACAGAAAAAAGGCTAGCAAACAGATTCACGAAATACACATGTAACTCTGTGAGATGAATTAACAGAACACTAAGCAGTTTCTCAGAAAGCTACTTTCCCGATTTCATCTGAGGATATTTTGTTTTTCACCAGCGCCCTCTATGGGCTTCCAAATATCACTTTGCCAATTCCACTAGAACTCCCTTAGTGAAAGGCTTCTTGAGGGGAAAGCTGTAACTCTGTTAGATGATTTCACAGAACACAAAGAGGTTTCTCAGAAAGCTTCTTGCTCTTTGTTATCGGAGGATATTTCCTTTGGCCCTATGGTCTTCAAAGGGATCCGAAATATCTGTTCTCAGATTCCACAGAAATAAGGCTGGCAAAGAGATCCACGAAATACAGTTGTAACTCTGTGAGATGAATTAACAGAACACTAAGCAGTTTCTCAGAAAGCTTCTTTCCAGATTTCATCTGAGGATATTTCCTTTTTCACCATAGCCCTCTATGGGCTTCCAAATATCACTTTCCAATTCCACAAGAACTGTCTTAGCGAAAGGCTTCTTGAGGCAAAAGCTGTAACTCAGTGAGATGATTTCACAGAACACAAAGAAGTTTGTCAGAAAGCTTCTTTCTCTTTGTTATCGGAGGATATTTCCTTAGGCCCTATACTCTTCAAAGGGATCCGAAATATCTGTTCTCAGATTCCACAGAAATAAGG
>NW_020252933.1:840-1412 GCF_003255815.1 Theropithecus gelada
ACACTAAGCAGTTTCTCAGAAAGCTTCTTTCCAGATTTCATCTGAGGATATTTCCTTTTTCACCATAGCCCTCTATGGGCTTCCAAGTATCACTTGGCCAATTCCACAAGAACTGTCTTAGCGATAGTTTTCTTGAGGGGAAAGCTGTAACTCTGTGAGATGATTTCACAGAACATAAAGAAGTTTCTCAGAAAGCTTCTTTCTTTTTGTTGTCGGAGGATATTTCCTTAGGCCCTATAGTCTTCAAAGGGATCCGAAATATCTGTTCACATATGCCACAGAAATAAGGCTAGCAAAGAGATCCACGAAATACAGATGTAGCTCTCTGAGTGGAAGGCACACATCACAGAGCAGTTTTTCAGAAAGCTTCTTTCCAGATTTCATTTGAGGATAATTCCTTTTTCATCATACACCTCTATGGGCTTCCAAATATCACTTTGGCAATTCCAGAAGGACTGTCTTAGCGAAAGGCTTCTTGAGGAGAAAGCTGTAACTCTGTGAGTTGATTTCACAGAACGCAGAGAAATTTTTCAGAAAGCTTCTTTCTCTTTGTTATCGGAGGATATTTCCTT
>NW_020252934.1:0-1412 GCF_003255815.1 Theropithecus gelada
ATGTGCATGCCATCACTCCTGGCTAATTTTTGTATTTTTGGTAGAGATGGGGTTTCATCTTGTTGGCCAGGCTGGGTTCGAACTCCTGACCTCAGGTTATCTGCCTGCCTTGGCCTCCCAAAGTGCTGGGATTGCAGACTTGAGCCTCCGTGCTGGCCAAAACCTTCATTTCAAAAAAGGCTGGGTCAGGCATCATGGCTCATGCCTGTAATCCCAGCACTTTGAGAGGCCAACGCCTATCTCTACCAAAAATACAAAAATTAGCTAGGCGTGGTGGCATGCACCTGTAATCCCAGCTACTCGGGAGGCTGAGTCAGGAGAATTGCTTGAACCCAGGAGGCGGAGGTTGCAGTGAGCAGAGATCGTGCCACTCCACTGCAACCTGGGGGACAGAGAGAGACTCCATCTCAAAAAATAAATAAATAAAGGCTGGGTGCCAGATGTGATGCATAGGCCTAGTTTGTTGACTCCTGTACTCAAGATAGAAAACTCTGAAGAATAGTGGGCGGGAGCTTCCCTCTAGAGGCACAGGACGCGCAAGCTGGTCCCTGAGCAGTGACTTTATAATAACTTGTTACGCTGTGTTTTTTCTTTTGTTTTGTTTTTTGTTCGGTTGGTTGGTTGTTTGAGACGGAGTTTGGCTCTTGTTGCCCAGGCTGGCATGCAATGGTGTGACTCAGCTCACCGCAACCTCCGCCTCCTGGGTTCAAGTGATTCTCCTGCCTCAGCCTCCCAACTAGCTGGGATTACAGTCATGCACCACCACACCTGACTAATTTTGTATTTTTAGTAGGGATGGGGTTTCTCCATGTTGGTCAGGCTGGTCTCGAACTCCCAACCTCAGGTGATCAGCCCGCCTTGGCCTCCCAAAGTGCTGAGATTACGGGCATGAGCCACCGCACCCAGGCTTTTTGGGTTTTTTTAGACAGTCTGGCTCGGTCGCCCAGGCTGGAGTGCAGTGGCGTGATCTCAGCTCACTGCAACCTCTGCCGCCTGAGTTCAAGCACTTCTCCTACTTCAGCCTCCCGTGTAGCTGGGATTACAGGTGCACACCACCACGCCCAGCTAATTTTTGTATTTTTTTTTTTTTTTTCTGAGACAGAGCCTCGCTCTGTCACCCAGGCTGGAATGCAGTGGTGCGATCTCAGCTCACTGCAAGCTCCGCCTCGTGGGTTCGCACCATTCTCCTGCCTCAGCTTCCCGAGTAGCTGGGACTATAGGTGCCCAACACCATGCCTGGCTAATTTTTTTGTATTTTTTTTTTTTTTTTAGTAGAGATGGGGTTTCACCGTTTTAGCCAGGATGGTCTCGATCTCCTGACCTCCTGATCCACCTGCCTCGGCCTCCCAAAGTGCTGGGATTACAGGCATGAGCCATCGTGTCCAGCCTAATTTTTGTATTTTTAATAGAGA
>NW_020252935.1:0-1412 GCF_003255815.1 Theropithecus gelada
CGCTCTGTCGCCCAGGCTGGAGTGCAGTGGCGCGATCTTGGCTCACTGCAAGCTCCGCCTCCCAGGTTCACGCCATTCTCCTGCCTCAGCCTCCCGAGTAGCTGGGACTACAGGTGCCTGCCACCACGCCTGGTTAATTTTTTGTATTTTTAGTAGAGACGGGGTTTCACCGTGTTAGCCAGGATGGTCTCGATCTCCTGACGTTGTGATCTGCCCACCTCAGCCTCCCAAAGTGCTGGGATTACAGGCGTGAGCCACCGCGCCCGGCCTGCTTTCTTAATAAACTTGCTTTCACTTTGTATTGGCCAAATTCTTTCCTGCACGAGATCCAAGAACCCTCTCTTGGAGTCTGAATTGGGAGCCCTTTCTGGTAACAAACAGAAAGAAATGTCTAAGTTAAGGGGGTTGGCCTGGCACAGTGGCTCACACCTGTAATGCCAGCACTTTGGGAGGCTGAGACGGACAGATCGCTTGAGCTCAGGAGTTCGAGACCAGCCTGGCACCATGGTGAAACCCCATCTCTACCAAAAATATAAAAATTAGCTGGGTGTGGCGGCAGGCACCAGTAATCTCAGCTACTTGGGAGACTGAGGCAGGAGAATCACTTGAACCTGGGAGGTAGAGGTTGCGGTGAGCTGAAATCTCACTGCACTGCAGCCTGGGTGACAGCATGAGACCTTGCCACAGAAGAAGGGGAGGGAAGGGGAGGGGAGGGAAAGGGGGAAGGGGAGGGGAGCGAAAGGGGGAAGGCTAGGGGAGGGGAGGGAAGGGCAGGTCAGGGCAGGGCAGGGCAGGGCAGGGCTCAGGGTAATTGTTTTCTTTGACGGGTCCAGACTTCAGACAGATAAGAAACTTCAGAGAACAACTTAATTCTGTGCTTTGGAAGATACAGAGGATTGAGAGACGGAACAGCAGGGTAAGGTCAGAGAGATACTGAAGCTGCTTCTTCAGTGCAGTAAGTCAAAGTGCCATGTTCTGGGGCATCGGTTTCTGAGCGCCAGTATTACCATGCATCCCACGTTGTGCTAGGTTCTTCACATACACCTTCCTTTTAACTTCATGTTCACAATGACGCTGCTGGCCTTGCACAAAAGATATCGTTATCTTATATCTTATTTCTATAGCACCTCACTATCTCAGTCTTCAGGGAAAAGACGGAAGCTTCAATAGATGAGTGTTTCTGTTCAAAGTTGCAAACCCAAAATGACTCAGGCCAGTCCTATCTGTGCCTACAGCTCTTCCCACATCTGGTTTCCTAAAAGGGGCACCAGAATGAATCGAGCTTTATACCCGAGACAGGGATAGAGACTCTGCAGCAAACCTCTGAGCCACAGTGAATCACGGAGAAGTGATGGAGAGGGAGGAAGGTGAGGCCAGTGTGGAGGTGCGACAGATCCTGCTCTAGCTTTTAG
>NW_020252936.1:0-1412 GCF_003255815.1 Theropithecus gelada
TTCCATTCACAATTGCTTCAAAGAGAATAAAATACCTAGGAATCCAACTTAAAAGGGATGTAAAGGACCTCTTCAAGGAGAACTACAAACCGCTGCTCAGTGAAATAAAAGAGGACACAAACAAATGGAAGAATATTCCATGCTCATGGATAGGAAGAATCAATATTGTGAAAATGGCCATACTGCCCAAGGTAATTTGTAGATTCAATGCCATCCCCATTAAGCTACTAATGACTTTCTTCACAGAATTGGAAAAAACTGCTTTAAAGTTCATATGGAACCAAAAGAGAGCCCACATCTCCAAGACAATCCTAAGTCAAAAGAACAAAGCTGGAGGCATCACGCTACCTGACTTCAAACTATACTACAAGGCTACAGTAACCAAAACAGCATGGTACTGGTACCAAAACAGAGATATAGACCAATTGAACAGAACAGAGTCCTCAGAAATAATACCACACATCTACAGCCATCTGATCTTTGACAAACCCAAGAAAAACAAGAAATGGGGAAAGGATTCCCTATTTAATAAACAGTGCTGGGAAAGTTGGCTAGCCATAAGTAGAAAGCTGAAACTGGATCCTTTCCTTACTCCTTATACGAAATTAATTCAAAATGGATTAGAGACTTAAATGTTAGACCTAATACCATAAAAACCCTAGAAGAAAACCTACGTAGTACCATTCAGGACATAGGCATGGGCAAGGACTTCATGTCTAAAACACCAAAAGCAACGGCAACAAAAGCCAAAATTGACAAATGGGATCTATATTAAACTAAAGAGCTTCTGCACAGCAAAAGAAGCTACCATCAGAGTGAACAGGCAACGTACAGAATGGGAGAAAATTTTTGCAATCTACTCATCTGTCAAAGGGCTAATATCCAGAACCTACAAAGAACTCAAACAAATTTACAAGAAGAAAACAAACAACCCCATCAAAAAGTGGGCAAGGGATATGAACAGACATTTCTCAAAAGAAGACATTCATACAGCCAACAGACACATGAAAAAATGCTCGTCATCACTGGCCATCAGAGAAATGCAAATCAAAACCACAATGAGATACCATCTCACACCAGTTAGAATGGCAATCATTAAAAAGTCAGGAAACAACAGGTGCTGGAGAGGATGTGGAGAAATAGGAACACTTTTACACTGTTGGTGGGATTGGAAACTAGTTCAACCATTATGGAAAACAGTATGGTGATTCCTCAAGGTTCTAGAACTAAAAGTACCATATGACCCAGCCATCCCATTACTGGGTATATACCCAAAGGATTATAAATCATGCTGCTATAAAGACACATGGACACGTATGTTCATTGTGGCACTATTCACAATAGCAAAGACTTGGAATCAACCCAAATGTCCATCAGTGACAGACTGGATGAAGAAAATGTGGCACATATAC
>NW_020252937.1:0-1412 GCF_003255815.1 Theropithecus gelada
ATATATGTATTTTTTTTTTTTCCAAATGATGCCCGCTTCTTGGCCTCCCAAAGTGCTGGGATTATAGGCATGAGCCACCATGCTTGGCCTAATATTACTCTTTTAAAAACCCTACCAATTTAAAGTTGTTTAGAGAAGAAGTAGGACTTTAAAAAAAATCACAGCTCTTCCAACTTGACAGTATTAACTATTGATTCAGGTGTTATTCAATACGACATATAATTTAATTTATTTTATCTCTGGCCAATGCAAAAGTAGTTTAATGTCTAGAGTATTGGTATGTAAACAAACCACTGAGGCCGGGCGCGGTGGCTCACGCCTGTAATCCCAGCACTTTGGGAGGCCGAGGCGGTAGAATCATGAGGTCAGGAGATAGAGACCATCCTGCCTAACATTGTGAAACCCCATCTCTACTAAAAAATACAAAAAATTAGCTGGGCATTGTGGCGGGCGCCTGTAGACCCCACTACTCGGAGGCTGAGGCAGGAGAATAGCGTGAACCTGGGAGGCAGAGCCTGTACTCCAGCCTGGGCAACAGAGCGAGACTCCGTCTCAAAAAAAAAAAAAAGAAAAAAGAAACCACTGAGGCAAGGCGCAGTGGCTCACACCTATAATCCCAGCACTTTGAGAGGCTGAGGTGGGTGGATCACTTGAACTCAGGAGTTCGTAGCCAGCCTGGGAAACATGGTGAAACCCCATCTCTACTAAAAATACAAACATTAGCCAGGCATAGTGGTGAACACTGGTAATCCTAGCTACTTGGGAGGCTGAGGCATGAGAATGGCTTGAACCTGGGAGGCAGAGATTGCAGTGAGCTCAGATTGCGCCACTGCACTCCTGCCTGGGCAACAAGTAAGACTCTGTCTCAAAGAAAAAAAAACCATTGAGGCGTGGGATTTATGTTTCATACTACTGCTGTTTGTTCTAACAAGCAATCTGCAAACATCACATGGGAATATGAAAGAACTCTACTTGTGTGTATATCTTTTGAGAAAAAAAAATTTTTAAGGTTTTTTTTTTCGCTTTTTTTTTTTGAGACAGAGTCTCGCTCTGTTGCCAGGCTGGAGCGCGGTGGTGCGATCTCAGCTCACTGCAACCTCCGCCTCCCAGATTCAAGCGATTCTCCTGCCTCAGCCTCCCGAGTAGCTGGGACTACAGGCGTGCGCTACCATGCTCTGCTAAATTTTGTATTTTTAGTAGAGACAGGGTTCCACCATGTTGGCCAGGATGGTCTCAATCGCTTGACCTCATGACTCGCCCACTTCAGCCTCCCAGAGTGCTGGGATTTTTTTTGTGTACTTAAACCACAGACCCCATAAGCAGTGTACTTCAACGGATAACAAATGTGAGGAATTGGCCATAAAATATTTAGCTTAGGCCAGGCACGGTGGCTCACGCCTGTAATACCAGCA
>NW_020252938.1:0-756 GCF_003255815.1 Theropithecus gelada
ATGTATTTTATTACACTGGAACAGCTCGTGCCCTCGATCTCTTGACTCGACCCCTGGGTGACCTGCCATCCACATATGCCAACTTCCTAGAACAAGTACAGGTTTCATCTAGACTAGTTTTCAAAATGAGGAAATAGGATGCAGACAAGTACTTTATTCTCACTTTTTGGCCCTGTCCTTATTTTTTTTTCTTTCTTTTTTTTTTAAAATTATTATTATACTTTAAGTTCTAGGGTACATGTGCATAACGTGCAGGTTTGTTACATATGTATACTTGTGCCATGTTGCTGTGCTGCACCCATCAACTCGTCAGCACCCATCAACTCGTCATTTACATCAGGTATAACTCCCAATGCAATCCCTCCCCCCTCCCCATGATAGGCCCTGGTGTGTGATGTTCCCCTTCCTGAGTCCAAGTGATCGCATTGTTCAGTTCCCACCTATGAGTGAGAACATGCGGTGTTTGGTTTTCTGTTCTTGTGATAGTTTGCTAAGAATGATGGTTTCCAGCTGCATCCATGTCCCTACAAAGGATGCAAACTCATCCTTTTTTATGGCTGCATAGTATTCCATGGTGTATATGTGCCACATTTTCTTAATCCAGTCTGTCACTGATGGACATTTGGGTTGATTCCAAGTCTTTGCTATTGTGAATAGTGCTGCAATAAACATACGTGTGCATGTGTCTTTATAGCAGCATGATTTATAATCCTTTGGGTATATACCCAGTAATGGGATGGCTGGGTCATATGGTAC
>NW_020252938.1:854-1412 GCF_003255815.1 Theropithecus gelada
AGTGAGAACATGCGGTGTTTGGTTTTCTGTTCTTGTGATAGTTTGCTAAAAATGATGGTTTCCAGCTGCATCCATGTCCCTACAAAGGACACAAACTCATCCTTTTTTATGGCTGCATAGTATTCCATGGTGTATATGTGCCACATTTTCTTAATCCAGTCTGTCACTGATGGACATTTGGGTTGATTCCAAGTCTTTGCTATTGTGAATAGTGCTGCAAAAACCATATGTGTGCATGTGTCTTTATAGCAGCATGATTTATAATCCTTTGGGTATATACCCAGTAATGGGATGGCTGGGTCATATGGTACATCTAGTTCTAGATCTTTGAGGAATCGCCATACTGTTTTCCATAATGGTTGAACTAGTTTACAATCCCACCAACAGTGTAAAAGTGTTCCTATTTCTCCACATCCTCTCCAGCACCTGTTGTTTCCTGACTTTTGAATGATCGCCATTCCAACTGGTGTGAGATGGTATCTCATTGTGGTTTTGATTTGCATTTCTCTGATGGCCAGTGATGATGAGCATTTTTTCATATGTCTGTTGGCTGTATGA
>NW_020252939.1:0-1412 GCF_003255815.1 Theropithecus gelada
ATATATAATTATTCAAGGCTCTCCAGAGAAATAGAATCAATAGGACACACAAATATTTAAGGAGAGATGCGTGATGGGAATCAGCTCACATTTATTATTGCAGAGGCCCACAAGTCCGGTGTTCTGTCTGTGAGCTGGAGAACCCATCCTCTGCTTTTTGTTCTATTGGGGCAGTCCCTAATGAATTGGATGATATCCACCAACAGTGGTGAGAGTGGACCTTTTTTGTTCCTGATTGTTTACTATAGGTTCAAATGCTAATACAGAAACATCCTCACAGACACTCCCAGAAAGGGTGTTTCCCCAGCTATCTGGGCATTCCTTAACCCAGTCAAGTTGACACATGAAATTAACCCTTAGGCCAGCACCGAGGCTCACACCTATAATTACAGCACTTTGGAAGGCTAAAGTAGAAAACTTGCTTGTGGCCAGGAACAAAGATTAGCCAGGGTAACATGATGAGATGCTGTCTCTACCAAAAAAAAAACACCAAAAAACAAAAAACACATGCACACACACAGCTGGGTATGGTGGTGCACACCTGTAGTCCCAGCTACTCAGGAGGCTGAAGTGGGAGGGTATCTTGAGTTCAGGAGTTTGAGGCGACAGTGAGCTATGATGACACCACTGCACTCCAGCCTGGGTGACACAGAGAGACTCTGTCTGAATTTAAAAAAATTACCCATGACATAATTCAACATAATATGTTGAATAATATACATTCAACATTGTAAAATTTAAATAATATGCTGCTTGTGCATATATCGCCTCTGGGGAACTTGATAATTCCTTAATTTCAAATTATTTCTGGTTATTCTCTAGCTGTAAGACCCTCATTGTAAGATTATGAAAGATTTGGATAGAAATTTGGTTTCATCTCCAATAACTTATTAGCACAAATTTGTCTTATAAATAAAATCCAATCAGTAAAGACATAAAACAAGTTAAAATATTAGCTTTATTGTAAGCTGACAATGAAAATTTAATCAGTAGTATTTTGAATAATGTGCATTTTCTTTTCTTTCAATAACAATCACTGGAATTAAAAAGAATCATGCATGGATATGTCAGTTATTTAACTGACAAGAGAAGGGACATTTGTTAAAACCCTTTTTATATTTAATAATGTTTGCTACTATTATATAAAAAATTATGTTTACAGTTACTTATTAATTGCTTTAATTGTATTCTGGCAGAAATCCTGCAATTTTTTTATAATGAATTGGAAATCATACCACTTACAGAAGGTGATAATATTTAGATATTGAAAGATACATGGAATAAAAAATCAAAAAAAACTATACATCTTCATTAGGCTCATTGAAATATAATTCTTTTGCTTTTTAATACTATCATGTTAAATATTAAAATTTTCAGTTTGTGTTACAATGTTTAGAGCTGTATCAGAATCT
>NW_020252940.1:0-1414 GCF_003255815.1 Theropithecus gelada
GAAAAACAGAAGAAATAGAAAATACAAAACAAAATGGCAGTGTTAAGCCTCAATTTACCAATAATGACATTAAGTTAAATGCGAACAGTCTAAATACATCAGTTAAAAGACAGACACTGGGAGAGTAGACAAGAGAATATCATCCAACTACATGATGTCCATAACAAAGTGACTTCAAACAGGCAAACTGAAAATAGAAGTATAGAAAAAGAAAGATCATACAAACATTACTGAAAGGACAGCAGAAGTAGGCTACATTAACATCAAGTAAAGTAAACTTCAGAGCACAGATAATTACGAAGAGGGCCGGGCACAGTGGCTCACGCCTGTAATCCTAGCACTTTGGGAGGCCAAGCTGGGTGGATCACCTGAGCTCAGGAGTTTGAGACCAGCCTGGCCAACGTGGCAAAACCCATCTTTACAAATAATACAAAAATTAGCTGGGTGTGATGGTGGGTGCCTATAATCCCAGCTACTCAGGAGGTTGAGGCAGGAGAATCACTTGAAACCGATAGGGTTGGAGGTTGCAGTGAGCTGAGATTGCACCACTTCACTCCTGCCTGGGCAAAAGGAGCAAAACTCTGAAACTCCGTCTCAAAAAAAAAAAAAAGACAATTACCAGGAACACACGGCAACGTTACAAAATGAGAACCTGGTCAATCCACCATTAAGACGCAGCAATTCGAAACGTGCATACACCAAACAAACAAAAAACAATGAACAGCACTGAAAGGAGAAAAAGACATCTATACTTTTAGAGTTGGAGACCTCAAAATCTCTCTCTACAGCTGATAAAATTAGGAGACAGAAANATGTCAGAAAGGGTCCTCCTAGACCTACTTTACACAGCAGAGAGAATCATTCAGAATGATGTAGATAGTCACTAAGAGTTTACTGTCCTAAGAGATTACAACACCGAATGGCCAGCAAGCCCTTTTCGTTAGACAAAAAGGAAAAGCTGTCATCTGTCAACACTCCCAGAAGGTTCACCGTGAAATGTGCACTTCTTAACTCCTGCTGAGGGCCTACACGCTGCAGTGTTGAGAAGCAAGTGTCCAGAGGTCTTCTTGGAAACACTGCAAAAAAAATGTGAGGGACTCATGGATGAATAGAGGCACGAAAAGGTGGAGAGAGCTGTGATAAAGCACGTGGGATAATGCCAGCGGCACAGTCTTAGGTGGTGAATANCACAGGTGCGGGAGTTTCTTCTTCATCATTTTTCTCTTTGTCATCCAGATCTTCTTTCTTTGTTCCACTTTGTTCCACACTATCATCTGCAAAAATAAAAAATTTTTAATCTGTAACCGCTTTTCAGAATGTCATACCATTATTCAGTCTCTGCAAATGTCCCTCCCCGAGAAGTTACAACACACATCATTAACTGAATGTTTGACAACTTAAAAATAAAATACAT
>NW_020252941.1:0-371 GCF_003255815.1 Theropithecus gelada
CTCTGTAGCCCAGGCTGGAGTGCAGTGGCCGGATCTCAGCTCACTGCAAGCTCCGCCTCCCGGGTTTACGCCATTCTCCTGCCTCAGCCTTCCCGAGTAGCTGGGACTACAAGCGCCCGCCACCGCGCCCGGCTAGTTTTTTGTATTTTTTAGTAGAGACGGGGTTTCACCGTGTTCGCCAGGATGGTCTCGATCTCCTGACCTCGTGATCCGCCCGTCTCGGCCTCCCAAAGTGCTGGGATTACAGGCTTGAGCCACCGCGCCCGGCCAGTTTTTTGTATTTTTAATAGAGACGGGGTTTCACCATGTTAGCCAGGTAGAATTTTTTTTTTTTTTTTTTTTTTTTTTTTTTTTTTTTTTTTTTTTTAAGG
>NW_020252941.1:449-1411 GCF_003255815.1 Theropithecus gelada
GATCTCAGCTCACTGCAAGCTCCGCCTCCCGGGTTCACGCCATTCTCCCGCCTCAGCCTCCCGAGCAGCTGGGACTACAGGCGCCCGCCGCCACGCCCGGCTAAGTTTTTGTATTTTTAGTAGAGACAGGGTTTCACCGTGTTAGCCAGGATGGTCTCGATCTCCTGACCTCGTGATCCGCCCGTCTCGGCCTCCCAAAGTGCTGGGATTACAGGCTTGAGCCACCGCGCCCGGCCTAGATTTTTTTTTTTTTTTTTGGACAACGAAGTCTCGCTCTGTTGCCCAGGCTGGAGTGCAACAGTCAACATTGTCTTGACTGTTCTAGGACCTTTGCATTACCACAAGAATTTTAGAAAGAGCTTGTCGTGGCCGGGCGCGGTGGCTCAAACCTGTAATCCCAGCACTTTGGGAGGCCGAGGCGGGTGGATCACGAGGTCAGGAGATCGAGACCATCCTGGCTAACATGGTGAAACCCCGTCTCTACTAAAAATACAAAAAACTAGCCGGGCGTGGTGGCGGGCGCCTGTAGTCCCAGCTACTCGGAGGCTGAGGCAGGAGAATGGCGTAAAACCCGGGAGGCGGAGCTTGCAGTGAGCTGAGATCCGGCCACTGCACTCCAGCCTGGGTGACACAGCGAGACTCCGTCTCAAAAAAAAAAAAAAAAAAAAAGAAAGAGCTTGTCAATTTGTATTAAAAAGCCTACTGGGATTTTGACTGGTATTGCACTGGATAGTCTATTTTGGAAGAATCATCATATTAACAATATTGAGTTTGGTATATCTCAGCTCAATATTGAGATTGTAAATCTCTATTTATCTGGTAATCTCCCAGTAATGTTTTGTAATTTTCAGAGAACAGGTCATGTCAATTGCTTTTCAAATTCATTACTAAGTATTTCATTTTTAAATGATATTGTAAGTGGTATTATCTTTTTTTTTTTTTTTTTTTTTTTTTTTTTTTTT
>NW_020252942.1:0-787 GCF_003255815.1 Theropithecus gelada
GGGTCAAAGGAAACATCCTCCGATAACAAAAGAAAGAAGCTTTCTGAGAAACTTCTTTGTGTTCTATGAAATCAACCCACAGAGTTACAGCTTTCCCCTAAAAAAGCCTTTTGGTAAGACAGTTCTTGTCGAATTGGAAAAGTGATATTTGGAAGCCCATAGAGGGCTATGGTGAGAAATAAATATCCTCAGATGAAATCTTGAAAGAAGCTTTCTGAGAAACTGCTTAGTGTTCTGTTAATTCATCTCACAGGTTTACAACTGTATTTCGTGGGTCCCTTTCCTAGCCTTATTTCTGTGGAATCTGAGAACAGATATTTCGGATCCCTTTAAAGAGTATAGGGCCAAAGGAAATATTCTCTGATAACAAAGAGAAAGAAGCTTTCTGAGAAACTTCTTTCTGTTCTGTGAAATCATCTCACAGAGTTACAGGTTTCCCCTCAAGAAGTCTTTCGTTAAGACAGTTCTTGTGGAATTCGCAAAGTGATATTTGGAAGGCCCTAGAGGGCTATGGTGAAAAAGGAAATATCCTCAGATGAAATCTGGAAAGAAGATTTCTGAGAAACTGCTTAGTGTTCTGTTAATTCATCTCACAGAGTTACATCTGTATTTCGTGGATCTCTTTGCTAGCCTTATTTCTGTGGAATCTGAGAACAGATATTTCGGATCCCTTTGAAGAGTATAGTGCCAAAGGAAATATCCTCCGACAACAATGAGAAAGAAGCTTTCTGGGAAACTTCTTTGTGTTCTGTGAAATCATCTCACAGAGTTACAGGTTTCCCTCAAG
>NW_020252942.1:813-1411 GCF_003255815.1 Theropithecus gelada
CATCTCACAGAGTTACATCTGTATTTCGTGGATCTCTTTGCTAGCCTTATTTCTGTGGAATCTGAGAACAGATATTTCGGATCCCTTTGAAGAGTATAGTGCCAAAGGAAATATCCTCCGACAACAATGAGAAAGAAGCTTTCTGGGAAACTTCTTTGTGTTCTGTGAAATCATCTCACAGAGTTACAGGTTTTCCCTCAAGAAGGCTTTCGCTAAGACAGTTCCTGTGGAATTGGCAAAGTGATATTTGAAAGCCCATAGAGGGCTATGGTGAAAACGGAAATGTGCTCAGATGAAATCTGGAAAGAAGCTTTCTGAGAAACTGCTGAGTGTTCTGTTAATTTATCTCTCAGAGTTACGTCCGTATTTCGTGGATCTCTTTTCTAGCTTTAGTTCTGTGGAATCTGAGAACAGATATTTCGGATCCCTTTGAAGACTGTAAGGCCAAAGGAAATATCCTCCAATAACAAAGAGAAAGAAGCTTTCTGAGAAACTTCTTTGTGTTCTGCGAAATCATCTCACAGAGTTACAGCTTTCCCCTCAAGAGGCCTTTCGCTAAGACTGTTCTTGTGGGATTGGCAAAGTGCTATTTGGAAGC
>NW_020252943.1:0-7081 GCF_003255815.1 Theropithecus gelada
CGTGCCGGGGGTGGTGGAGAATGAAAGAACACACAAAAGACAAAGACACACAGAGAACATGGCGGCCGCGCTCAGAGCCTCCGCCTCACTTTATTTATACCCCATAAACCCCACGTCAGCAGAAAGAATGCAATGCAAAACAAACTTTCTTTTCCCAGATGTAACCTTCTACTCAGGTCCTTGTTTCTATGCTCTTCCTTATTTGCCCGCCTTCTTGGCGCCTACGGGAGTTCATTAAAAGTTCAATTGGAGATACTGTCCTTGAGCCCTGTCTATTCTCAGCATACTGTTTTCAAAGGCCCCTGCATTTTTTCCTTTTTGTTTTTGTTTTGCCTCAATCCTAAAAAGGTAGCCCATATTTGTTCCTGTGTTTTCTTTTGTTTCTGGAGGCGATGGAGGGAGCATCGAATCACCAAAAGAAGTAGACCCAATCCAAGTGCCCAAAGCAATATACTTCCAGAGATTGTAGAAATCCATGTTTTCATCTGGGTCTATGGGTTAAAGGCAGCAAGGCGCTGACCCAGCTTCTGCAGGGTTACGGTTCCAGACAACACATGTAATTGTTGTCAAAACGCTTCGGAAATGTTCTGAATGAGCTCTTGGATGTCCAAACTAATATTTTTATGGCCTACTAATAATTTTCGGATTACAGTCCAATTTTGAGAGATGTTAAAAGGTACAGGCGTTACACAAAATTGAGTGGAGTTCCAATCACGTTGTAATGTCATCCGAGTACTGAGTACAGTGAGCTGATCTCCAAGCCATGTCAGTGCTTGCTCCATGTTGTCCAATCTTTCAGCACGTTGAGAGTCAATGTTTCGTTGTTGAAGCCATAACCGGTGAGATTGTTCGTTCCATTGCTGCACAAATTCAGCATTTTGTATACTTTGATGTAGAGCAAGCCCTGCTACGGCCGCAGTGGAGACGATGGTGACAAGGCTCATCACTGAGGCAATTATAAGTCCAAGGGCACGGCGGGTTCGCTGGAGAGAAGTCCAAATATAAGTTTCAAGAGGTGATGCCCCCCACGGTCACGTAAGGTTAACAGGTAGCCAAAAATTCCTTACGAGCCCTGAGGATATAAATATCCCCAGTAAAGTTGTGCCACCAAGAATGACTGAGACAAGACAAAAATGTACACGTATCTGTACAATTAACAATTCCCGTATTATTATCACATGTTAAATTCCCTGCTAATAATAGGTAGGGCTTACAGACACAAGCAATAATACATCAGGAGGTATTCCGATATAACTGAATATGAAAGGAGTTATTTGGGTTAGAAAGATTAAGGGACATATTCCCCACAAAAGTGTTAATGGCATCGCCTGCAGCTAACAACTTCCAAAGATGACTCTGTACTTTAGGCCTCCTTCACGCCGTACCAAGGTTTCATTACTGTTAGCGGCAATACTTTTATTTACCCCGTGTCATTTCAAAGGTATGTGACTAAATTTTATTTGAAAATCACCGTGCACACTCCAATCAGTTATTTACATTCCATTGTATTCTAATAAAATCCGGGGTTTAGTTCCCCGACATTGTTGTCACTCCAGCACCTCAATATTAGGAGAAACCTCTAGAATAGGACAAAAAAGTAAAGAACTAGGAATAGTTTCATTACTATATACAGTATGATTATATTAAAAGCTTCTAGTTACAATAATAACAGTTTTAGCAGCCACATGACTATGATTATAGCGAACAGCCCAGGCTTCATGCGATTTTCAGAGACAATGAGGACTATTTCCCATACATATTGGAAGTCCTTCCACTCCAAATTGGTATGTGCTGATTATAATTCCTGTTTCCCGTTCTATGTTGTCCTTGTCCATATAGGGGGACGGCATCCAAGTAATTTCATTGGTGAAAACCTTAATTTTTGCCTCCTCCCAGGCGACTCCCTGATACAAGGGCGGAAAGGGAATATAAGTCCAATATTCATACAAAGCCTCACTAAGAGAAATAAGTCCCCCGCTGAGGCACATCTAACAAAGGAAGAAATGCATGCTGAATCCAGTTTTCTTTTCAACAGGGTTTCAATCATCTTGTAGGAGACCACTCAGGTTTACTCCCTGTAAGGACAAGAGCATAGCCCCGTCCCTGTTTTAGAACTTGCCCTTGAACATACTTACCTTCTTCATTAGGATACCAAACCTTTAAATTGTCAGCGGGGACTATCACCGAGGGAGGTGAGGAAAGATGGGTTACGGCAGCGGAATCTTGCAATTGTCTCCATTGATTCAAAAAAATTAAGGTAAAAAGAACCTTCAAAATCTGGTTTCTGGGGGGCTCATTTTTTCCTTTTTGTTTTAGTAGTTGAGTTTTTAAAGTTAAATTTGCACGCTCAATAATGGCTTGACCTTGACTGTTGCCCGGGATACCGGTGATATGTTGAATATTGTATTGCTGTAAGAAAACTTGTAATTTATGAGAGACATAGGCAGGGGCATTATTAGTTTTAAGTATAAGAGGAATGCCCATGATGGCAAAACAAACCAAGAGATGTGTAATAACAGAATCAGCTTTCTCAGATGGCAACGGAGTGGCCCATTGAAAATGAGAAAAGGTATCAATGGTATGATGAACATACTTTAATCATCCAAAAGAAGGGACATCTCATGGATTAACCCCAGGATGGAAGGATGGAATGCTCAAAGGAGCACAGGAAAGACAACCTCGAATAAGAGAACGAGCTTGTTTTGTTCTGCAGCATGTAGGTGGACGATTAAAAGTGAATCAATCTGAGTATTACCATTAACTAATGGTTCAGGAAATTGAGAATGAGAACGAAGATGAGTGATGAATAAAGGAGCTCGACGTTGGCTCAAAGTAGAAGATAACAAGGAAAAGAGTTTTTGAAGAGAAGAAGTAGCACAAAGAGGTAAAGTGGCCTGAGAAATATAAGAAGTAACATAAACGGCATATTGAGAATCACTAACAATGTTACAACCAGTAGTAGGGAAATCAAGTAAGACCATGAGAACAGCAAACAGTTCTCCCTGTTGCACCGAGGGATAAGGATAAACTGTAACTCGAGATTAATGAACACTCCAATATCCAACCTTATCATTGCTATTAGCGTCAGTAAAAAAGGTAGGACCTTGAACAGGAAATACAGAAATTGGTGAGAAATGCAACACAGAATGTTGCCTAAAAAATGAAAAGATCGGAGACTTAGGATATTGGGTAGAAAATTGTCCAACAAAAGAAGCGCGAGCAACTTACCAAGAATCAGAAGTTGCAAGAAGATAAGTGATCTGATTATGAGTGAATTGAGGAATAATTAAGGAAGGATTTTCTCCCCAAAGTTGTCGACAGTGATGCCGTCCTTTGATGATCAGTTCAGCTAAATGATCGATATAAGTAGCCAAGCGTTTAGATATTTTATTGGACAAAAAGATCCATTTTAGTGGTTGACTAGTTTGATGAATCATTCCTGTGGGAGAAGGTAAAGTATGAAATAAACAAAAGGAAGGGCCTTTTGAAGTTGCTCTTCAACAAGCTGGAGTTCCTGTAAAGCCAAAGGAGTTAAATGGCGTGAGTTGTCCAAGTGACTGTCTCCTTCTAGAATAGAAAAAAGATGTTATAACTGATATGTTGGTATTCCTAAAACAGGACGCATTTAATTAATGTCTCCTAGAAGCTTTTGAAAATCATTTAATGTTTTTAAATGATCACATCGAATTTGAATTTTTTGGGGTCGAATATTTTGTGTTCTTAAGTTATAACCTAAATATTGAATAGGAAAATCCAGTTAAATTTTTTCTGTGGCAATATTAAGTGAGTAGAAAGAAAGCTGAGTTTGTAATGATACAAAAGCATCTTGCTGCTTTTCTCTGGTGGGTGCAGCAAGAAGAATGTCATCCATATAATGATATAAAAAAACAGAAGGATGACACTTTCGAACAGGATCCAAGGCCCTATGGACAAATTCTTGACACAAGGTAGGGCTATTTAACGTACCTTGAGGTAAAACTTTCCATTGATGTCGAGAAAGTGGCTGAAAATTATTAAAAACAGGGACAGAGAAGATCCATACAATGATAAATTAACACAGTTAGAAACTGATTGTTTACAGGATTTAAAGTCCTATGTACGAATTTTTGACATATACTAGGGCTATTAAGTATACCCTGGGGAAGAAGCTTTTGCTGATATTTTTGAATAGGTTGTCCATTATTATATTTAGGAATAATAAAGGCAAACTTTTTACAATCTTGAGGTTGTAATGGAATAGAGAAAAAACAATTTTTGAGATCTATGACCATTAATTTTTAACTTTGTGGGATAAGGGCAGGATTAGGAAGACCGGGCTGTAAACTTTCCCTAGGTTGAATGTAAACATTTATAGTTTTAAGAACAAGACAAAGACGGGAATTCCATGCAGAAGTACGTGGCTTTAGATTCCTTTTGGCCATTTGTTTTTTGACTTACTCTTTTAAAATCCTAAGTATTTCTTTAGATAATGGCCACTGTTTCACCTAAAGAGGAGTGGTCGTTTTACACTTTAATTGTAAAACTTGAGGCTGGTGAACAGTGGCTATGAGTTTAAAGGATTGTAGCCCATTTTGAACATCATATTTTTGACAGCTGAGGAAATATGAAGAATGTTTAAAAAAGCACCAAATTGTTATGAAAGATTTTGTCCCCAAAGATTAATATTGATAGGAATAATATAAAAAAACACTTGATCTTGTTGACCTTTAGGACCGACACAGGTTAAAGGTTCTATGTTTTGATAAACCACAGAAGCAGCACCCAAGCCAGTGAGTATAACTGAAACTTATCTTTTTTCCCATTGTATAGGCCACTAATTTAAACAAATAATAGACATATTTACCCCCATATCAATTAACCCTTTAAAAACTATTTCATTATTATGCAATGAACATAAGGGCTTTTGATTAGAAACTAAAGTTTCCCAAAAAACAGTTTTTTTTGTGCTATTAAACCCTCCCTATTGAGAATACGTTCCCCTGCCTCTAAGCATATAAATTGTGAACTTGTACCATAATAAGAATTTTATTAGTAACATCAAGATCAATGATTTCTGAAATCATCATTAACTTCCATATAGCACTGTTGTTTTGACCTAACAAAAGTCCTACATGTCCTTTTGGCAAAGGGCCACATACTCTAATAGCTAATTTATATACTCCTCTATTAGGAGACAAAGTATAAGGCTGAGTAATAGCTAAGTCAGCAGCGGCGCTCTGCTTAGTTGCAGCATAAAGCTGAGAAACTGGGGTAAGGTGTGGGATCCTTAAGGAGGACTTGAATTTATTCCTTAATGTTGTAGGCTATTGCTCACTGAATATTGTAGTAGACTTACATTGTAATTGTTGGGGCCTTAAACCTGTGGGCCCCGACTTCCATTTCCCAGGAGAGGAGACAGTAAATTTCCACTTCTATCAGTTTTGGAACAACATTTATTTGTCCAGTGTCGACCTTTATCACAACATTTGTACACCTCTGAAGGCAGCTTTCTGCCTCGAGGGATAAAAGTGTTCAATTTTTATGACATTCTTTTTTGAAATGCCTAGGTTTACCACACTGAAAGCAAATACCTTGTTTGTTATTTCCTTTTAAGGCTTTAGACAAAGCTCTAGCAAATAATTGAGCATTATAAATAGCCCCTCCAACACTAACACAAGTTTTAATATATTTATCTAAATTGGCCCCATTGGCCTTTAACGATTTTAACAATTTTTGACAGTCAGCATATGCATTTTTAAAAGACAATGTTTGTAACAAAATTTTTGAAGCAAAGCCAGCACTTAAAATTTTCAAGACAGCATCCTGAAGACGGGCTACGAAATCTGGATAGGGTTCCTTTGTGCCCTGTAAAATCTTCACAGAGGAAAGGGAAGATTTTCCTGTTATCTCTACCTTATTTCAGGCCCTTAAAAACAAAGTCTTGATTTGAGTAAAGGCAACATCATCTAGACCAGCCTGAGCATTAAGAGTAGCATATTGGCCCGTGCCTGTGAGTTGTTCCTCAGTGGGTTCTGGGGGATCACACATAACATTTTTTCTAGCCTGTACATGTGCCTTGTCCATTTACCAGCTGTGCAATTATAACCACTGAGAACGATCAAGAAAAGCCTTCCCCAAAGTCTTCCAGTCTATAGGAATCATCAAATTTTCTGATGAAAAAATATCAAGAAGACCAAGGATAGGGGTCCATAGTTAGAAATGGCAGCTTTCATTTCTTTTAAAAATTTAATTTGTAAGGCATTAAATTGGACATTATTGCCACCATTTGAAAACTGAGCGTTAGGAGCAAAAGAAGCACAAATAATTAGAAACAGATTTAACTCCTTAAAAAAAATTTTTTTTAATTAAAAGTATATATAATATATAATAATATTCATATCCCCAAATATAAAGAATCCCAACATATTAATAAGAAAAGGCAAATAACCCAACCAAAAGTAGCAGAACAAAGAAATGACAATAAACCTATATGTCTAACATCATTACTCACTAGGAAATATGTATATTAATACCAAATTGAGAATCATTACATACACAATACAATGGTTAAAATTTAAAAACACAGAAAATATCAAGAGGTAGTTAATGTGTTAAGCAACTCGAATACTCAACTTCTGTTTGGAGTGTAAATTGGTGGAACCTATGCACCCCTATAACATAACAATTCCTTAGCTGGGGTTATTAATACTATATTAATATTAATAGTTAATATTAATGTGCTTATTTATTGACTATTGAAATACTCATAATATTTTAACAAACAATAAGATATACATATACACTGGTTTTGACATATTAAACAGGTGTTTAGTATAAATGTAAAGTATGTCTGATGTGAACAGGGCTTCAACTTTGCCAAACAAAGGTAAAGATAAGGAAGCCGGGGGGTTGGAGGCTCTGGAAAATCCTTTTTTAACAGGGCAGAAGGAAAAGAAACAGGGAAAGCTCGCAAAGGTAAATTAGAAGAATATATCTGTAATATTTGTTGAAGCATTTCCATAATACTCTGCATGTCAGAATTTCCCTTAGAAGAAGGAAAAGCTGGCACTTTTTTTTTCTCCCCCTTTTGTTACCCCCCCCC
>NW_020252943.1:7144-7716 GCF_003255815.1 Theropithecus gelada
ACTTTTTTTTTCTCCCCCTTTTTTTCCCCCCCCCCCCCCATACCATCCTCTGTTATCCTGGCACAAATGGGCTCCATTTCAGATTTATTTTTTTTCCAAATCCTCAGATACCTTTCCTCCTGTGGCTACATTACCACACTCTGAATCAGTCTCAAGTAACTCTAATGTCTGAGTGATAGAGTTACACAAGGTCCACAATTTTAGAGGCATAATATCCCCTAACTGGAGAGCTCTAAGCAGAGCTTTTACTACCTGTAACCATTCTTTGCGATTCAGCTGCACTTTAGTCTGATACTGAAATCAGTAACAATGTTGTTTAACATGGGCAAACAATCACTTCAAAGTCTTTTTCTTTCACTTTTACTCCTATAGACAGCAACAGTCCTTGAAACAGGCGTAAATATTCTGAGGCCAGAGAGATGGAATTCCCATAACGAAAGCTTAAGAAGGTTCCCCTTAACAATATCCGGGCCCCGCCCCTAGGGGGTTCCCCTTTTTGTTCTCCCCTACTCACCCGTGCTGACCCTGCTCCCTGCGCCACTTGTTGGGGTCCGTGCCGGGGGTGGTGGAGA
>NW_020252944.1:0-1411 GCF_003255815.1 Theropithecus gelada
AAAAAAAAAAAAAAAAAAAAAAAGGCAAAACAGAGTAGATGAAGTTAAAGTGTAGAGTTTTTATTATTTTTCATTTTGCTTGTTTGTTTATGCAGCCAGTGTTAAGTTGTCATCAGTTTAAAATAATGGGTAATAACATAGTATTTGGCTGGGCATGGTAGCTCACGCCTATAATCCCAACACTTTGGTAGGCTAAGGCGGGAAGATCACTTTAACCCAGGAGTTAAAAATGTTACTCATTTTGCGTGGGTAATGGCAAAATATTGACTCCACAAATAAAAAAAATTAGCTGGGTGTGGTGGCATGCACCTCTAGTCCCAGCTTCTAGGTAGGCTGAGGCAGGAGAATCACTTGAACTCAGGAGGCAGGGGTTGCAGTGAGCTGAGATTATGCCATTGCCCTCTAGCCTGAGTGACAGAGCAAGACTCTGTCTCAAAAAAAAAAAAAAAAAAGATCGTCTTGACGAAGTGGAGTTTCTCCCAGGGATGCAAGGATGGTTCAACATACACAAATCAATTAATGTGATACATCATATCAACAAAATGAAAGACAAAAACCATACGATCATTTCAACTGATGTTGAAAAAGCATTTGATAAAATTCAACACTACTTCATAATAAAAACCCTCAAAAAACTGGGTATAGAAGAAACATACCTCAACATTATAAAAACCATGTATGACAGACCCATACTGAATGGGGAAAAACCTGAAAGACTTTCCTCTAAGATCTGGAACACCACAAGGATGCCTACTTTCACCACTGTTACTCAACAACACTGTCACTTCCCAAGCTGGAAGCCTTTGCTAGAATAATTAGACAAGAGAAAGAAACAAAGGGCATCCAAATTGGAAAGGAAGAAGTAAAAATTATTCTTGTTTGCAGATGATAGGATCTTATATTTGGAAAAAACATAGACTCCACCAAAAAACTATTAGAACTAATAAACGGGGGACAGTCATGCCAAGCACCTTAATTCATTTTAATGGTGGAAATAATGGACACATATGCTCAGGGAGTTCAAGTCATCTCACTTATGACATATAGACAGAATGAATATGGTTTTTTTTAGCAATATGATTCTTCTTCCTTTTTTTTTTTTTTTGAGACGGAGTCTTGCTCTGTTCCCCAGGTTGGAGTACAGTGGTGCCATCTTGGCTCACTGCAACCTCTGCCTCCCAGGTTCAAGCGATTCTTCTGCCTCAGCCTCCTGAGTAGCTGGGACTACAGGCACACACCACCACGCCTGGCTAATTTTTGTATTTTTAGTAGAGATGGGTTTCACCGTGTTGGTCAGGCTGGTCTTGAACTCCTGATCTCATGATCTGCCTTCCTTGGCCTCCCAAAGTGCTGGGATTACAGGCATGAGCCACAGCGCCCGGCCATTCTTTTTTTTTTTTTTTTTTTTTTT
>NW_020252945.1:0-1410 GCF_003255815.1 Theropithecus gelada
TACTAACCATTATGGAGTAGGAAACTGAAGCTCTGAGAGGCTATGCAGCTAGTCAATGGAAATGTGGGGATCTGAACTCTACCTAGCTTCAAAGGGTGTACGTTTTTCTAAAATGTCTAATTTTTTTCCAATTTCACAATGGAGGAAGAGTTGTCACTACAATTTTAATAATTTCACCAGCTGGGTGGGATGGCTCAGGCCTGTAATTCCAACACTGTGGGAGGCTGAGGTGGGAGGACAGGTTGGGTTCCCGGCAGACAACTGGGAAACAGTGAGATTCCGACTCTAAAAAAATAACAGTTTCACCAAAGGCGGGGGGCGGGGCGGATTTCTAAATCTCTTGTTGAATCTCTTGTTGAAATCCTTAGAGCACCAGTTAAGTCCCACTTCTTTAAATAAATAATAACCGACAGATTTTTTTTTTAAGTTAGAAATCCTTTTAAAGTAAATTTCATCACAGATCTGCAAGTGAATTGTCATTTTGGATAAGTCCCCAGAGTTAGTGGCTCTCTCCTGTGTACGCTAGCTACCACTAGGCAGTAAAAATAATTTACCCAATTCAAACACATACTGTGCCTGCACTGTTAAGACTACTGGCAAAGAGGGTACAAAGCTAAGTAAGGTCTATCACAGCCCTCAAGGAGTTACGGACTAGAAGAGGAGTCCATTTATAGTACAGTATGTGTGCAGTTACCATTTAGTCAAGGCAAATGAAGTGTAAGAAATCCTAAAACAATAGTACCTACAAGATAACATGCCATCACCGCCCAGAGAAGGAAAGCAACTGGTGCACTCGTCAAGTTATGTTGTAAACAGTACTTGCTTACATTGTGTCCCTCCCTGACAATCCCTTCCAACCTGTCAACCAACCTCCCTCCCCACAATCACACACACACACAACCACACAACCAGGAAGGGAAGCCATCGAGTGAGTATTGTGAATCCTAAACTGGCTCTATAGTTTTAAAGTGACGCCTGTGCCTGAAGAAAATTTGTCTTTAGCTTCATCAGGTGAAGAAAATTGGTTTTATAACACAAGGCCCACCAAACCAGAAAAGCCCAGGAACGCTTCTCCACACGACTCACTTAGCATGAGAAATCACTCACAGCAAACTGACACACACAGTTATTTCTCAAATTTTTCTTTTTCATTTAGCAGATGGTAAAGGAATACAACTGAAGTTAACACTAAATGATACTCTGGCTATTTTGTTCATTTGTCACTATGAATGACAGACATTTAAGCTAGTTCCATCTGGGGAACTGAAACAGAATCATGTTCATATAATAAGCCACACAAATTATTCAGTGGAATACGTGCACCCAAAACTGGACCAGACTTGTACTTAATGCAGCCTGCAAATCCCCAAGAGTCCACGACCGAATACAAGAACAGTAACACTGGTTTCT
>NW_020252946.1:0-1411 GCF_003255815.1 Theropithecus gelada
TCAGAAAGCTTCTTTCAAGATTTCATCTGACGATATTTCCTTTTTCAGCATAGCCTTCTATGGGCTTCCAAATATCACTTTTCCAATTCCACAAGAACTGTCTTAGCGAAAGGCCTCTTGATTGGAAAGCTGTAACTCTGTGAGATGATTTCTCAGAACACAAAGGAGTTTCTCAGAAAGCTTCTTTCTCTTTGTTACGGGAGGATATTTCCTTTGGCCATATAGTCTTCAAAGGGATCCGAGATATCTGTTCTCAGATTCCACAGAAATAAGGCTAGCAAAGAGATCCACGAGATACAGATATAACTCTGTCAGTGGAAGTCACACATCACAGAGCAGTTTCTCAGAAAGATTCTTTCCAGATTTCATCTGAGGATATTTCCTTTTTCACCATAGCCCTCTATTGGCTTCCAAATATCACTTTGCCAGTTCCACAAGAACTGACTTAGAGAAAGGCTTCTTGAGGGGAAAGCTGTAAGTCTGTGAGATGATTTCACAGAACACAAAGAAGTTTCTCAGAAAGCTTCTTTCTCTTTTTTTTCCGAGGTTATTTCATTTGGCCCTATAGTCTTCAAAGGGATCGGAAATATCTGTTCTCAGATTCCACAGAAATAAGGCTAGCAAAGAGATCCACGAAATACAGATGTTACTCTGTGAGATGAATTAACAGAACACTAAGCAGTTTCTCCGAAAGCTTCTTTCCAGATTTCANAGAAATAAGGCTAGCAAAGAGATCCACGAAATACAGATGTTACTCTGTGAGATGAATTAACAGAACACTAAGCAGTTTCTCAGAAAGCTTCTTTCCAGATTTCATCTGAGGATATTTCCTTTTTGACCATAGCCCTGTATGGGCTTCCAAATATCACTTTGCCAATTCCACAAGAACTATCTTAGCGAAAGGCTTCTTGAGGTGAAAGCTGTAACTCTGTTAGATGATTACACAGACCACAAAGAAGTTTCTCAGAAAGCTTCTTTCTCTTTGTTAGCAGAGGATAATTCCTTTGGCCCTATTGTCTTCAACAGGATCCGAAATATCTGTTCTCAGATACCCCAGAAATAAGGCTAGCAAAGAGATCCACGAAATACAGATGTAACTCTGTGAGATGAATTAACAGAACACTAAGCAGTTTCTCAGAAAGCTTCTTTCCAGATTTCAGCTGAGGATATTTCCTCTTTCACCATAGCCCTCTATGGGCTTCCAAATATCACTTTGCCAATTCCACAAGAACTGCCTTAACTAAAGGCTTCCTTAGGGGAAAGCTTTAACACTGTGAGATGAATTCACAGAACACAAAGAAGTTTCTCAGAAAGCTTCTTTCTCTTTTTAACCGGAGGATATTTCCTTTGGCCCTATAGTCCTCAAAGGGATCTGAAATATCTGTTCTCAGATTCCACAGAAATAAGGCGA
>NW_020252947.1:0-1410 GCF_003255815.1 Theropithecus gelada
CCTGGGGGCTGAGCACTACCAAGGCCAGTCCTGAGCAGGCCCAACTCCAGTGCAGCTGCCCACCCTGCCGCCATGTCTCTGACCAAGACTGAGAGGACCCTCATTGTGTCCATGTGGGCCAAGATCTCCACGCAGGCCGACACCATCGGCACCGAGACTCTGGAGAGGTGAGTGTCAGGCAGGACTGCCAGAGGGACTGGGTGGGAGGCCAGGTATGTGAGTGGGGACGGTGGGGAGGGGGTGGTGGGGAGGGGACGGTGGGGAGGGGATGGTGGGGAGGGGACGGTGGGGAGGGGACGGCAAGGAGGGGACAGTGGGGACGGGACCATGGGGAGGGGACAGTGGAGAGGGGACTGTGGGGAGAGGACAGTGAGGAGGGGACAGTGGGGAAGGGACAGTAGGGACAGATAGCCTTCCCTCTCAGTGAGGAGGGCAGGGTAAGGAGGGTACGATTAGGAGTTGCACAGGTATCTGGGCTCACTGAGACCTGAGCAGGCACAGGCCCAGGTTCTGACAAGCAGAGGGTGAAAAATTTTGCTCTAGACCTGAAGGGCCTTACAGGGCAGCCAGGGCACTACAGCCTCTAAAGTCTCAGCATCTGATCTCAGCATCTGGGATCAGGCCACTGTCCCAGTATCAAAGTCCCAGCATCTGATCCCCTGGGAGGGGCCAGGGAGCTTTTCCTTCCCTGGAACGCTGCTGGGAGGTCATGAGCCTGCAGAAGGGGTGGCGGGCAACCCAGTCTGGGGCTGGGAGGGAGGTCCTGTGGCCACAGGAGACGGTGGAGGGGCTGGGGGCACCAGGCGTGCTGCAGGCGGAGGGCGGGGACTTGGGGATCAGGCGAACAGAACCCGTTGGAAGCAGGGCGATGAGCCGGGAGCTGCAGCGACCTGCGGGGCCTCTAGCACAGGGCAGCCTGGGAGGCAGCCGGGCACCGCGAGGAGGGGCTGGGGCCTGCTGCGGGGTCGCAGATGTGTCCTGGTGCCCGGCGAGGGCCGCAGGGCGCGGGGGCCGTGGGCGGGAGGGAGCGCTGCTGGGAGCTCACGGCCCCCGCCCCGCGTCCCAGGCTCTTCCTCAGCTACCCGCAGACCAAGACCTACTTCCCGCACTTCGACCTGCACCCGGGGTCTGCACAGCTGCAAGCGCACGGCTCCAAGGTGGTGGCCGCCGTGGGCGACGCAGCGAAGAACATCGACAACATCGGCGCCGCCCTGTCCAAGCTGAGCGAGCTGCACGCCTACGTCCTGCGCGTGGACCCGGTCAACTTCAAGGTGAGCAGGGCGCGGTGCGGGCGGGGCGGTGCGGGGTCGCGGGGCGGTGCGGGGTCGCGGGGTGGGGCGGGGCGGGGTCGCGGGGCGGGGCGGGGCGGGGTCGCGAGGAGGGGCGGGGCCCGGGCTAGGCCCCGCCCCC
>NW_020252948.1:0-1410 GCF_003255815.1 Theropithecus gelada
TTTCAATGTATTGATTTCTGCTCTTTCATTATTTGTCTCCTGCTTAGAATTTAATTGGATATTCTTTTTCTAGTTTTCGAAGGTGGAAGCTGATTGATTTTAGATCTTGTTTTTTTTAACGTATGCATTTAAAATCTATAAATTTCCCTATAAACATTACTGTCATTGCAGCTCACAAATTTTTAACAAGTTTTATTCGAAGAAATCTTCAGATTTCTTCCTTGAGCAATGTATTATGTATAAGTGTATTTTTAAATATCCTAATATATTTTCTCGTCATCTATTATTGATTTCTACTTCACTGTGGTTGAGAACGTACTTGTTTGATTCCTATTTTTTTAAATTTGTTAAGGTGTGTTTTATGAACCACAACATGGTATGTCTTGGTGAATGTTGTGTATTCTGTTGTTGGAGGAAATAGTCTATAAACGTCAGTTATATACAGTTGACTGAGGATACCGATTTCAATTTTGTCCTTACTGATTTTCTGGCTACCGAATTGGTCCATTTCTGATAAAGGGGTGTTAACGTCTCCAACTATAATAGTGGGTTAATTACTTCTCCTGGAAGTGTATCAGTTTTTGTTTTGGCATTCTGATGCTTTGTTAGCAAAAATACATTTCAGGATTGTTACATCTTCTTGGAGAATTGATCCCTTTATTACATAATAGTCATCTCTGGTAACTTTCCTTGATGTAAAGCCGACTCTGTCTGAAATTAATATCACCACTTCCATTATCCAAAATGAGTGTTGGCCGGGTACGGTGGCTCATGCCTGTAATCTCAGCACTTTAGGAGGCCAAGGCGGGATGATCACCTGAGGTCAGGAGTTCAAGACCGGCCTGGCCAACATGGTGAAATCCCATCTGTACAAAAATAGAAAAAAAACCCAATTACCCAGGCATGATGACAAATGCCTGTAATCCCAGCTACTCAGGAGGCTGAGGGAGAATCACTCGAACCTAGGAGGCAGAGGTTGCAGTGAGATGAGATCAGGCCATTGCACACAAAAAAATTAGCCTTAACATTTGTATCTTTTTCCATCCCTTTACTGTTGATCTATATGTATGTCTTTATATCTAAAGTGGATTTCTTATAGACAATATATAGTTCGGTGCATTTGGACTGACACTGAAAGTAATGATATACAGTTGAATTAACATCTACCATATTTGTTACTATTTTCTATTTGTTGCCCTTGTTCTTTGTTTTTGCCTTTCACTTTTTTTTTTTTCCTTGTGGTCTTAATTGGGCATTTTCTATGATTTATTTTCTTTCCTTTTTTAGCATATCAGTTACTCTTTTTTTTTTTTTAAAGTGGCTGCCTTGGAATGTGCAATATAAATTTACAAGTAACCCAAGTCCACTTTCAAACGACACTACACTGGTTTCTTGATAATGCAAGCACAC
>NW_020252949.1:0-1410 GCF_003255815.1 Theropithecus gelada
GCATTTTTAGTAAGTTCTCAGGTGATGCTCATGATGGTGGTCCTTGGACCTTGCTCTGAGTTATTTTTGATATAAATTCATTTTCTGTCTCACAGGTTTGAGAGCTCCTCAAGTCTTGTGTGGGCCCTCCTTTTTATCCTATAACATGTGGGAACGTTAGATCACTTAAGGCAACTATTGTTTCCTATACATTTCTGATGTTTCTCCAAGGTGTCACAAGGTGACTCTGAATATATTGCTGCATTAGAGAAGAACTGTGTCATTGTAATTAAAGCAGTTCTTAATTTATATGCAATAAAAGTTTTTTAAGCTTATCTTCCTAAAACATATACACAGTCAAAACACACCCAATACGCTGTCATGGCATATTGAAATGTAAAAACGTTGGACATATAGTTTACTAACATCAAGAAGTTAATATCTCTAAGAAATCTTATTTGGTGATGAATCATCTCTTTTGGAAAACTTTGTAATAGAGATTGCTGAGTCAATCATGCTAAGTAATACTACAAAATAAAAATTTATAGAGAAATGAGAGATGATAGGTAAAGTTTTCTGAATGAACAGCAAATATAGGACATACAGTGTTTCACGGGAGAAGAGGGTATGACTGCTTTGTGAAGAAATAATTCATACAAGTTTGTCAAATTTCTATTTTTCTGCAATCTAATGAATGATATAATGTTAAGTTTCAGACTTTTTAGATTTCAATTCTAATAGATTGACTATAGAAGTAGTGATTGAATAGATAAAAAGAATATACAGGATGCAGAGGAAAAACCACAGATGCGTGAATGAAAGATTTATATATGTTTTCAAAATTTATAGTAGAGAAATGTCCTCATGAATATATCTGTCATTTAACTTTAATAGATCAGATGATCCCATCAGAATCCAAACAAAAGGATGAAGAAGAAAATTCTTGGGATTTAGAGGTACCATGTATTACCAATGTTTTTTTAATATTAGTATTGCATGATATGAAAACATAAAACCAGAGGCTTAGATTTTATTTTCTCACCTCTGCATATGTCACCCCCAAATTAGTTTTGATATTTTTCAGGTTATTCTTAATAGAGAATTTATGTGCTAGGTAGATTACTGCTTCATAGTGAATTTTTTTGAAGAAGATTTTAATTAGGAAATTTTGATACTTGCTATTATTAGGATCTTTCCATTGAAATTGTTTACTGATATTGCTTTTAACAGAGTGTCCATGAGACTTTTTCACAGAAGGGTGTGTGTTTACCCAAGGCTACACCTCGAAAAGAATTCCATACGATAAGTGGAAAATTAGAAGGTAAGAATCATTTTTTATTTAAAGAGTCATTTGACCAAATATTTCCCTAAACTGATGAGGAAGGATATCCTCTAATAGCCAAAGAAAATTACCTCCTAAATGCAAAGCAC
>NW_020252950.1:0-1411 GCF_003255815.1 Theropithecus gelada
AAAAAAAAAAAAAAGAAAGAAAGAAAGAAAGAAACTACATGAAGACGACACTACATGTCCACCACCAAGGCCTTAGTACCCTACTGAACTTATACTCCAAAACCCATTTATACAAATAAGTCTTTCCCTTCAAACTCTACTACATAAACTTGAGTCAACTTTTCCACCAGATTCATACAAATCAACATAGGAACAAATCAACCATGAAAAAAGAAACACGTCAACACCAAAGGAAAATAATAAATTTCTAGTAACAGACCCTCAATCATAAGGAAATATATGAAATTCCAGAAAAGGGATTTAAAATAACAATATTAAGGAAACTCAGTGAGATACAAAAGAATACGGACAGATAATTCAATGAAATCAGGAAAATTATACATTATTTGAACAAGAAATTCAACAAAGAGACAGATATCACAAAAAAGAACCAAACAGAAATCCTAGAGCTGAAGAATTCAATAAATGAAATAAAATACATATGCAAGAGTTTCAACAACACATTAGAAAGCAGAAAAAATAATTTCTGAAGTTGAAGACAGGTCTTTTGAAATAACACAGGAAGACAAAAAGAAAAGAAAAAAGAATTTAAAAAAAATTAAGAAAGCCTACAGGATTTATGGGACACCATTAAGCAAATAAATGTTGTATTATGGGCATTTCAGAAGGAGAAGAGAAGGGAAAATGTGAAGAAAATAATTAATGAAATAATAGCAGGAAACTTTCCAAGTCTTAGAAGAGAGAACATCCTAGTCCAGGAAGCTCAAAGAATCCCAAATAGATTCAACCCCAAGCAGGTCCTTTTTGAGGCACATTTTAGTCAAATTGTCAAAAGTCAAAGACAAAGAATTCTGAAAGCCGGGCACGGTGGCTCAAGCCTGTAATCCCAGCACTTTGGGAGGCCGAGACGGGCGGATCACGAGGTCAGGAGATCGAGACCATCCTGGCTAACACGCTGAAACCCCGTCTCTACTAAAAAATACAAAAAACNCTACAGTGAACTATAATTGCAGCACTGCACTCCAGCCTGGGCAACAGATCCAGACCCTGTCTCAAAAAAAGAAAAAAAAGGCCGGGCGCGGTGGCTCAAGCCTGTAATCCCAGCACTTTGGGAGGCCGAGACAGGCGGATCACGAGCGGATCACGAGGTCAGGAGATCGAGACCATCCTGGCGAACACCGTGAAACCCCGTCTCTACTAAAAAATACAAAAAACTAGCCGGGCAAGGTGGCGGGCGCCTGTAGTCCCAGCTACTCGGGAGGCTGAGGCAGGAGAATGGCGTAAACCTGGGAGGCGGAGCTTGCAGTGAGCTGAGATCCGGCCACTGCACTCCAGCCCGGGCTACAGAGCGAGACTCTTGTCTCAAAAAAAAAAAAAAGAAAGAAAGAAAGAAAGAAACTACATGAAGACG
>NW_020252951.1:0-1409 GCF_003255815.1 Theropithecus gelada
AAATATCCTCCGATAACAATGAGAAAGAAGCTTTCTGAGAAACTCCTTTGTGTTCTGTGAAATCATCTCACAGAGTTGCAGCATTCCACTCAAGAAGCCTTTCGCTAAGACAGTTTTGTGGAATTGGCAAAGTGATATTTGGAAGCCCATAGTGGGCTATGGTAAAAAAGGAAATATCCTTAGATGAAATCTGGAAACAAGCTTTCTGAGAGACTTCTTAGTGTTCTGTTATTTCATCTCACCGAGTTACATCTGTATTTCGTGGATCTCTTTGCTAGCCTTATTTCTGTGGAATCTGAGAACAGATATTTCGGATCCCTTTGAAGACTATAGGTCCAAAGGAAATATGCTCCGATAAGAAAGAGAAAGAAGCTTTGTGAGAAACATCTTTGTGTTCTGTGAAATCACCTCAGAGAGTTAGAGCTTTCCCCGAAGAAGCTTTTCGCTAAGTCAGTTCTTGTGGAATTGGGAAAGTGATATTTATAGGCCTCAGAGTGCTATGGTGAAAAAGGAAATATTGGCAGATGAAATCTGGAAAGAAGCTTTCTGAGAAACTGCTCCGTGATGTGTGACTTCCAATCACAGGGTGACATCTGTATTTCGTGGATCTCTTTGCTAGCTTTATTTCTGTGGAATCTGAGAACAGATATTTCGGATCCCTTTGAAGACTATTGGGCCAAAGGAAATATCCTCCGATAACAAAGAGAAAGAAGCTTTCTGAGAAACTTCTTTGTGTTCTGTGAAATCATCTCACAGAGTTACAGCTTTCCCCTCAAGAAGCCTTTCGCTAAGACAGTTGTTGTGGAATTCGCAAAGTGATATTTGGAAGCCCATAGAGGGCTATGGTGAAAAAGGAAATATCCTCAGATGAAATCTGGAAAGAAGCATTCTGAGAAACTGCTCCCTTATGTGTGACTTCCTCTCACAGAGGAACATATGTATTTCGTGGATCTCTTTGCTAGCCTTATTTCTGTGGAATCTGAGAACAGATGTTTCGGATCCCTTTGAAGACTATAGGGCCATATAGGGCCAAAGGAAATATCCTCCGATAACAAAGAGAAAGAATCTTTCTGAGAAACTTCTTTGTGTTCTGTGAAATCATCTCACAAAGTTACAGCTTTCCCCTCAAGATGCCTTTCGCTGAGACAGTTCTTCTGGAATTGGCAAGGTGATATTTGGAAGCCCACAGAGGGCTATGGTGAAAAAGGAATCATCCTCAGATGAAATCTGGAAAGAAGCTTTCTGAGAAACTGATTAGTGTTCTCTTAATTCATCTCACCGAGTTACATCTGTATTTCGTGGATCTCTTTGCTAGCCTTATTTCTGTGGAATCTGAGAACAGATATTTCGGATCCCTTTGAAGACTATAGGGCAATATAGGGCCAAAGGAAATATCCTCCGATAACAAA
>NW_020252952.1:0-1409 GCF_003255815.1 Theropithecus gelada
GGCCATCAGAGAAATGCAAATCAAAACCACAATGAGATACCATCTCAAACCAGTTAGAATGGCAATCATTAAAAAGTCAGGAAAGAACAGGTGCTGAAGAGGATGTGGAGAAATAGGAACACTTTTACACTGTTGGTGGGATTGTAAACTAGTTCAACCATTATGGAAAACAGTATGGCGATTCCTCAAGGATCTAGAACTAGATGTACCATATGACCCAGCCATCCCATTACTGGGGATATACCCAAAGGATTATAACTCATGCTGCTATAAAGACACATGCACACGTATGTTCATTGCAGCACTATTCACAATAGCAAAGACTTGGAATCAACCCAAATGTCCATCAGTGACAGACTGGATTAAGAAAATGTGGCACATATACACCATGGAATACTATGCAGCCATAAAAAAAGGATGAGTTTGTGTCCTTTGTAGGGACATGGATGCAGCTGGAAACCATCATTCTTAGCAAACTATCACAGGAACAGAAAACCAAACACCGCATGTTCTCACTCATAGGTGGGAACTGAACAATGAGATCACTTGGACTCGGGAAGGGGGACATCACACACCGGGGCCTATTATGGGGAGGGGGGAGGGGGAGGGATTGCATTGGGAGTTATACCTGATGTAAATGAGGAGTAGTTGGGTGCTGATGAGTTGATGGGTGCAGCACAGCAACATGGCACAAGTATACATATGTAACAAACCTGCAGGTTATGCACATGTACCCTAGAACTTAAAGTATAATAATAATAATAATAAAAAACTTCTTGAAGATGGCCGAATAGGAACAGCTCCAGTCTCCAACTCCCAGCGCGAGCGACACAGAAGACCGTTGATTTCTGCATTTTCAACTGAGGTACTGGGTTCATCTCACTGGGGAGTGCCGGACAATTGGTGCTGGTCAGCTGCTGCAGCCCGACCAGCAAGAGCTGAAGCAGGGCGAGGCATCTCCTCACCTGGGAAGCGCAAGGGGGAAGGGAATCCCTTTTCCTAGCCAGGGGAACTGAGACACACAACACCTGGAAAATCGGGTAACTCCCACCCCAATATTGCGCTTTAAGCAAACAGGCACACCAGGAGATCATATCCCACACTTGGCTGGGAGGGTCCCACGCCCACGGAGCCTCCCTCATTGCTAGCACAGCAGTCTGTGATCTACCGGCAAGGCAGCAGCGAGGCTGGGGGAGGGGCGCCCGCCATTGCTGAGGCTTAAGTAGGTAAACAAAGCTGCTGGGAAGCTACAACTGGGTGGAGCTCACAGCAGCTCAAGGAAACCTGCCTGTCTCTGTAGACTCCACCTCTGGGGACAGGGCACAGCTACACAAAAACAACAACAACAAAAAAGCAGCAGAAACCTCTGCAGACGCAAACGACTCTGTCTGACAGCTTTGAAGAGAGCA
>NW_020252953.1:0-7714 GCF_003255815.1 Theropithecus gelada
TACAACTTACAGTATAATAATAATAAATAAATTAAAAAAAAAAAAAAAAGAAAACTGAAAAGAAGCGTTCTGAGAAACTGCATTGTGACATGTGAATGCAACTCACAGAGTTACACTTTTCTGTTCATGGATCAGTTTGTTAACACAGTATTCGTGAAATCTGCAGTGGAATATTTCTTTGCCCAATGAACCTTTTGGTGACAAAGGAAATATCCTCAGATAAAAAGTAGAAAGAAAGTTTCTGAGAAACTGCTTTGTGATGTGTGAATTCAACTCACTGAGTTACAGCTATATTTCATGGAGCTGTTTCCTAGTCCAGTTTTTGTTGAATCTGAGAACCGATATTTCGGATCACTTGGAGGAGTATACAACCAAAGGAAATATATTTCGGATCACTTGGAGGAGTATACAACCAAAGGAAATATCCCCAGATAAAAAAGAGAAAGAAGATTTCTGAGAAATGTGTTTGTTATCCCTGATTTCATCTCACAGAGTTCCACATTTCTGTTCATGTAATTGTTTGCTAACACTCTTCTCGTAGAATCTGCAAAGTGATATTTGGGAGCGCATTGAGTGCTACAGAGAAAAAGGAAATATCTTCAGATAAAAACCGAAAGGAAGCATTCTGAGAAACTTCTATGTGACCTGTGCATTCATGTCACAGAGTTCCATTTTTCTCTTCATGTAGCTGTTTGCTAACACTCTTCTCTTGGAATCTGCTAAGTGATATTTGGGAGCCCACTGAGGGCTACAGTGACAAACGAATTGTCTTCAGATAAAAACTGAAAAGAAACGTTCTGAGAAACTGCATTGTGACCTATGAATGCAACCCACAGAGTTACACTTTTTTGTTGATTGATCACTTTGCTAACACAGTTTACTTGAAATCTGCAGGGGGATATTTCTTTGCCCAATGAAGCTTATGGTGACAAAGGAAATATCTTCAGATAAAAAGTAGAAAGAGACTTTCTGAGAACCTGCTTTGTGATGTGTGAATTCAACTCACTGAGTTACAGCTGTATTTCATGGAGCTGTTTGCTAGTCCATTTTTTTGTTGAATCTGAGAACCGATATTTCGGATCACTTGGAGGAGTATACAGCCAAAGAAAATATCCCCAGATAAAAACGAGAAAGAAGATTTCTGAGAAATGTCTTTCTGATATCTGAGTTCATCTCACAGAGTTTCAGGTTTCTGTTCATGTAGCTGTTTGCTAACACTCTTCTCGTGGAATCTGCAAAGTGATATTTAGGAGCGCATTGAGGGCTACATTGAAAAAGGAAATATCTTCAGATAAAAACTAAAAAGAAGCGTTCTGAGAAACTGCATTGTGATCTGTGAATTCATCTCACAGAGTTCCACCTTTGTGTTCATGAAGCCGTTTGCTAACACTGTTCTCGTGGAAACTGCCAAGTGATATGTCGGAGCGCATTAGGGCTATGGTGACAAAGAAAATATCCACAGATAAAACCTGGAAAGAACTGCTCTGAGAAACTGCTTTGTGATGTGTGAATGCAACTCACAGGGTTACACATTTCTTTTCATTGATCACTTTGCTAACTCTCTTTTCTTCAAATCTGCTTTCGGATATTTCTTTGCCCAATCAAGCTTAAGGTGACAAAGGAAATATACTCATACAAAAAGTAGAAAGAAGTTTTCTGAGAAACTGCTTTGTGATGTGTGAATTCATCTCACTGAGTTATAGCTGTGTTTCATGGAACTGTTTGCTAGTCCTGTTTTTGTGGAATCTGAGAACTGATATTTCGGATCACTTTGAGGAGTATACAGCCCAAAGAAATATCCCCAGATAAAAATGAGAAAGAAGTTTTCTGAGAAATATCTTTCTGATCTCTGAATTCATCTCACAGAGTTCCACCTTTTTGTTCATGTAGCTGTTTGCTAACACTCTTCTCGTGGAATCTGCAAAGTGATATTTGGGAGCGCATTGAGGGCTACAGTGAAAAAGGGAATATCTTCAGATAAAAACTGAAAAGAAGTGTTGTGAGAAACTGCATTGTGACCTGTGAATGCAACTCACAGTGTTATACTTTTCTGTTCATTGATCAGTTTTCTAACACTGTTTTCTTGTAATCTGCAATGGGATATTTCTTTGTCCGATAAAACTTACGGTGAGAAAGGAAATATCTTCAGATGAAAAGTCGAAAGAATCTTTCTGAGAAACTGCTTTGTGATGTGTGAATTGAACTCACTAAGTTACAGCTGTATTTCGTGGAGCTGTTTGCTGGTCCTGTTTTAGTGGAGTCTAAGACCTGATATTTTCAATCGCTTCAAATATACCTCCAAAGGAAATATCCTCAGATAAAAACAAGAAAGCAGTTTTCTGAGAAATTACTTTCTAATCAGTGAATTCCTCTGAAAGAGTTCCACATTAATGCTCATGAAGCTGTTTGCTAACCCTCTTCTCGTAGAATCTGAAAAGTGATATTTGGGAGCGCATTGAGGGCTACAGTGAAAAAGGAAATATCTTCAGATAAAAACTGAAAGGAACCGTTCTGAGAAACTGCATTGTGATCTGTGAGTTCATCTCACAGAGTTCCACCTTTCCGTTCAAGTAGCTGTTTGCTAACACTCTTCTCCTGGAATCTGCAAAGTGATATTTGGGAGCGCATTGAGGGCTACAGTGAAAAACGGAATATCTTCAGATAAAAACGGAAAAGAAGCGCTCTGAGAAACTGCATTGTGACGTGTGAATGCAACTCACAGAGTTACACTTTTCTGTTCATTGGTCAGTTTTCTAACACTGTTTTCTACAAATCTGCAGTGGGATATTTCTTTGCCCAATGAAGCTTACGGTGACAAAGGAAATATCTTCAGATAAAAATAGTAGCTTTCTGAGAAACTGATTTATGATGTGTGAATTCAACTCACTGAGTTACAGCTGTATTTCGTGGAGCTGTTTGATAGACCTGTTTTTGTGGAATCTAAGACCTGATATTTTCTATCGCTTTGAATACTATACCGCCAAAGGAAATATCCTCAGATAAAAATGACAAAGAAATTTTCTGAGAAATTTCTTTCCGATCTTTGAATTCATGTGACAGAGTTCCACCTTCCTGTTCATGAAGCTCTTTGCTAACACTCTTCTGGTGTAATCTGCAAAGTGATAATTGGGAGCAAATTGAGGGATACAGTGAAAAAGGAAATATCTTCATATAAAAACTGAAAAGAAGCGTTCTGAGAAACTTCTATGTGATCTGCGAATTCATCTCACAGAGATCCACCTTTCTGTTCATGTAGCTGTTTGCTAACACTCTTCTCCTGGAATCTGCAAAGTGATATTTGGGAGCCCATTGCGGGCTATGGTGGAAAAGGAAATATAATCAGATAAAAACGAGAAAGAAGTTTTCTGAGAAACTGCATTGTGATCTGTGAATTCATCTCACAGAGTTCCACCTTTGTGTTCATGAAGCCGTTTGCTAACACTGTTCTCGTGGAAACTGCAAAGTGGCATTTGGGAGCGCATTAGGGCTATGGTGACAAAGAAAATATCCACAGACAAAACCTGGAAAGAACCGTTCTGAGAAACTGCTTTGTGTTGTGTGAATGCAACTCACAGAGTTACACATTTCTTTTCATTGATCACTTTGCTAACACTCTTTTCTTCAAATCTGCTTTGGGATATCTCTTTGCCCAATCAAGCTTAAGGTGACAAAGGAAATATACTCAAACAAAAAGTAGAAAGAAATTTTCTGATAAACTGTTTTGGGATGTGTGAATTCAACTCACTGAGTTATAGCTGTATTTCGTGGAACTGTTTGCTAGTCCTGTTTTTGTGGAATCTGAGAACTGATATTTCGGATCACTTTGAAGAGTATACAGCCCAAAGAAATATCCCCAGATAAAAACGAGACAGAAGTTTTCTGAGAAATGTCTCTCTGATGTTTGAATTCATCTCACAGAGTTTCACCTTTCTCTTCATGTAGCTGTTTGCTAACACTTTACTCATGGAATCTGCAAAGTGATATTTGGGAGCGCATTGAGGGCTACAGAAAAAGAATATATCTTCAGATAAACACTGAAACGAAGCGTTCTGAGAAACTGCATTGTGACGTGTGAAAGCAAATCACAGAGTTTAACTTTTTCCTTCATTGATCAGTTTGCTAACACAGTTTTCTTGCAATTTGCAGTGAGATATTTACTTGCCCAATGAAGCTTGCGGTGACAAAGGAAATATACTCAAACAAAAAGTAAAAAGAAGCTTTCTGAGAAACTGCTTTGTGATATGTGATTTCAACTCACTGAGTTACAGCTGTATTTCATGGAGCTGTTTGCTAGTCCATTTTTTGTTGAATCTGGGAACCGATATTTCGGATTTCTATGAAGTCTTCTCAGACAGAGGAAATATCTTCAGATAAAAGCCAGAAATAAGCTTTCTGAGAAACTACTTTTTAATGGCTGAATTCATCTCACAGAGTGACACATTTCTTTTCATGAAGCAGTTTGCTAACACTGTTTTCGTGGAATCTGTATAGTGATATTTGGGAGCGCATTGAGGCCTATGGTGAAACAGGAAATATTCTTAGATGAAAACTAGAAGGAAACTTTCTGAGAAACCACTTTATGATGTGTGAGTTCATTTTAGAGAGTTATACTTTGACATCATGGAGAGGTCTATTACCACTGTCTTTGGGGAATGTGAGAAGAGATATATTGGATCGCATTGAGGCCTACGCAGAGAAAGGTAATATTCTCAATTAAAAACGTGAAAGAAGCTTTCTGAGAAACTTCTTTGTGATGTGTGAATTCATCTCAGAGAGATACACCTTAGTCTTCATGGAGTAGTTTGCTAACACTGTTATCGTGTAAACTGCAACAGGATATTTGGGAGTGCAATGAGGCCTGTGGTGAAAAAGGAAATATCCTCAGATGAAAACTGGAAAGAAGGTTTCTGAGAAACTTCTTTGTGATGCGTGAATTCATCTCACAGACCTACACTTTCCTCTTAATGAAGCAGTTTGCGTACACTGTCTTCGTCGAATCTGAAATGTGATATTTGAGAGCGCATTGAGGGATCTGGTGAAAAAGGATAAATCCTCAGATGAAAAGTTTAAAGAAGCATTGTGAGAAACTGCATTGTGATGTGTGAATGCAACTCACAGAGTTACAGTGTTCCCTTCATTCAACAGTTTGCTAACAGTCTTTCCTTGAAATCTACAATTGGATACTTCTTAGCGCCATGAAGCTTAAGGTGACAAAGGAAATATCCTTGGATAAATACAAGAAAGAAGCTTTCTGAGAAACTTCTTTGTGATGTGTGTATTCATCTCACAGAGCTACACATGTATTTCGTGGAGTCGTTTGTGAACACTCTTTTTGTGTAATCTGTGAATTGATATTTTGGATCGCTGTGAAGACTCCTGGGATGAAGGAAATATCCTCCGATGAAAACTGGAAAGAAGGTTTCTGAGAAACTGCTATCTCATGTGTGAATTCATCTCACAGGGCTACACTTTCCTTTCATGGAGCACTCTGTTACCACTCTTTTTGTTGAATCTGGGAAGGGATATTTGCATTCACTATGAAGGCTATTCGGTCAAAGAAATATCCTCAATTTAAAAAGGTGCAAAAGCTTTCTGCGAAACTGCTCTGTGATGTGTGAATTCATTTCACACAGTTAAACCACTCTTTGATGGAGGAGTAAGCTAGCGCTGTTTTTGTGGAATCTCACAAGTGATATCTTGAATATCGTTGAATCCCATGGTGAAAAATAAAATATCCTCAGATAAAAACTGCAGAGAGGCCTTCTCAGAAACTGCTTTGTTGTGGGTGAATTCAGCTCACAGAGTGACATCATTGTTTACAGTGAGAAGCTTGCTAAGAGTGTTTTCGCAGAATGTGCAATGAGACACACGGGGGCGCTTTGAGTCCACAAATAGCCTCAGCTGAAAAAAGCAAGAAGCTTTCTGAGAAACTGTGATATGTGAATTCAACTCACTGAATTACACCTGTATTTGGTGGAGCCGTTTGCTAGCCCTGGTTTTGTGGAATCTGAGAACGGATATTTTGAATCGCTTTGAAGACTATTCAGCCAAAGGAACTATCCTATGGTGAAACAGGAAATATCTTTAGGTGAAAACTAGAAGGAAGCTTTCTGGGAAACCACTTTATGATGTATGAGTTCATTTGAGAGAGTTACACTTTGACATCCTGGAGCAGTCTGTTACCACTGTCTTTGCAGAATGTGAGAAGAGATATATTGGATCACATTGAGGCCTATGCTGAGAAAGGAAATATTCTCAATTAAAAACGTGAAAGAAGCTTCTGAGAAACTTCTTTGTGATGTGTTAATTCATCTCGGCAAGTTACAACTTAGTCTTCATGGATCAGTTTGCTAACACTGTTTTCGTGGAAACTGCAACATGGTATTTGGGAGCGCAATGAGGCCCGTGGAGAAAAAGGAAATATCCTCAGATGAAAACTGGAAAGAAGCTTTCTGAGAAACTTCTTTGTGATGTGTGAATTCATCTCACAGACCTACATCTTTCTCTTCATGAAGCAGTTTGCTAACACTATCTTTGTGGAATCTGAAAAGTGATATTTGGGGGCGCATTGAGGGATATGGTGAAAAAGAATACATTCTCAGATGAAAAGCTTAAAAAAGCGATCTGAGAAACTGCATTGTGATGTGTGACTGCAATTCACAGAGTTACAGTGTTCTTTTCATTCATCAGTTTGCTAACACTATCTTCATGGAATCTGAAAAGTGATATTTGGGGACGCATTGAGGGATATGATGTAAAAGGATATATCCTCAGATGAAAAGTTTATTTCTTTTATTTTTTTAAAATTTATTATTATTATTATACTTTAAGTTCTAGGGTACATGTGCATAAAGTGCAGGTTTGTTACATATGTATACTTGTGCCATGTTGCTGTGCTGCACCCATCAACTCGTCAGCACCAATTGACTCATCATGTACGTCAGGTATAAATCCCAATGCAATCCCTCCCCCCTAGGTCCCGGTGTGTGATGTTCCCCTTCCCGAGTCCAAGTGATCTCATTGTTCAGTTCCCACCTATGAGTGAGAACATGCGGTGTTTGGTTTTGTGTTCTTGTGATAGTTTGCTAAGAATGATGGTTTCCAGCTGCATCCATGTCCCTACAAAGGACACAAACTCATCCTTTTTTATGGCTGCATAGTATTCCATGGTGTATATGTGCCACATTTTCTTAATCCAGTCTGTCAGTGATGGACATTTGGGTTGATTCCAAGTCTTTGCTATTGTGAATAGTGCCGCAATAAACATACATGTGCATGTGTCTTTATAGCAGCATGATTTATAATCCTTTGGTTATATACCCAGTAATGGGATGGCTGGGTCATATGGTACTTCTAGTGCTAGATCCTTGAGGAATCGCCGTACTATTTTCCATAATGGTTGAACTAGTTTGCAATCACACCAACAGTGTAAAAGTGTTCCTATTTCTCCACCTCTTCTCCAGCACCTGTTGTTTACTGACTTTTTAATAATTGCCATTCTAACTGGTGTGAGATGGTATCTCATTGTGGTTTTGATTTGCATTTCTCTGATGGCCAGTGATGATGAGCATTTTTTCATGTGTCTGTTGGCTGCATGAATGTCTTCTTTTGAGAACTGTCTGTTCATATCATTTGCCCACTTTTTGATGGGGTTGCTTGTTTTTTTGTTGTAAATTTGTTTGAGTTCTTTGTAGGTTCTGGATATTAGCCCTTT
>NW_020252954.1:0-1409 GCF_003255815.1 Theropithecus gelada
TTTTTTTGTTTGTTTGTTTTTTGAGATGGAGTCTTGCTCTGTCACCCAGGCTGGAGAGCAGTGTCACGATCTTGGCTCACTGCAATCTCTACCTCCCAGGCTCCAGTGATTCTCCTGCCTCAGCCTCCCGAATAGCTGGGATTATAGGTGCCCACTACCACATCTGGCTACTTTCTTTTGTATTTTTAGTAGAGACTGGGTTTCACCATGTTGGCCAGGCTGGTCTCAAACTCCTGACCCTGTTGTTGCTGTTGTTGTTTTCTTACAGGGCATCCTGCAAATTCAGGAATTTCTGTTACTCGGTTTATTTAACTCTTTAGGGCACGGTTTCACTCTGGAGCCACTATAAGAACTTTTTTGGCTTTTACTCTGAGCGAGATGGGAACCATTGCATATTTCAAGTACAGATGTGACATAATTTGACTTATGTTTGAACGGAGCTAATATAAATTAAGAATATTCTCAAGGTCAATTGAGCATATTTATTCATATTAAAGAGTTTTAGAATATTCTTTGTACTAGATACTGTGCGGGAGACATCGTTTAGGAAAGTATCTGCTTTTTCAGGGAGTTGGCAATCTCCTAGAAGAGATGAGCCAAATATTTGGAAAGCAGTTAGTGCTTCAGACAGAAGACAAATTATGATTGTAGGTAAAGGACTTTGAACCATTAAGAAGAACATTAATAGGAATCTTCCAGAATAGTTTCATAGAGAGGAAGGGACAGAAACAAAGAAATGAAAAACTGAGGGAGGAGTTTTGAAGGATTAGGCAAATATTGTTATTTTAATGATATGCCCACAAATTAATCTGATACTCCTCTCTTCAAAAAGTGAATCTTGGCTTATAATCAAAAGATAGGCAATAACAAATGCTGGTGAGGATGTGGAGAAAAAGGAACCCTTACACTGTTGGTGGAAATGTAAATTAGTACAACCACTATGGAAGTCAGTTTGGAGGGTCCTCAACAAACAAAAAATTGAGCTACCATATGATCCAGCAACCCCTCTGCTGGATATATATGCAAAAGAAAGGATATCAGTATATTGAAGATATATCTGTACTCCTACATTTGTTGCAGCACTGTTTACAATAGCTAAGATTTAGAAGCAACCTAAGTGTTCATCAACAGATGAATGGATAAAGAAAATGTGATACATACACACAATAGAGTTAGGGTGCTATTCAGCCATAAAAAAGAATGAGATCCAGTCATTTGCAACAACATGGTTGAAACTGGAGATCATTATGTTAAATGAAATAAGGCAGGCACAGAAAGACAAACATCACATGTTCTCACTTATTTGTGGGATCTAAAAATCAAAGCAATTGAAATTATGGAAAGAGAGAGTAGAAGGATGGTTGCCATAGGCTGGGAAAGGCAGTGGGTGAGCTGAGGGGAGGCAGGGA
>NW_020252955.1:0-1409 GCF_003255815.1 Theropithecus gelada
GGGGGCGTGTGCGCGGTGGGGCAGGGGGGAGCGGGGGTGGGGGGGGGCCGCTGGGGGCTGCGGCTGCACGGCCCCGGCGGCCGTCGGATCCGGGCTCCAGCAGGGGGCGGCGTGGAGGAAGGGGCCGCGGGCATCCAAGTACCAAGACCCCCGGAGTCCTGTCTTCAGGACCTCCTTGAGCCGACTTCCACCGGTGGAGGGGGAGCCTCAGGGCCTCCGCTGGGGTGTCAGGACTCCTCTTGAGATGGGATTTTGGAGCCCTCCGGGTGAGAGAGGATGGACTCGCCACCATCGGCTAAGGCAGGCGGGGCCTCTCTGCAGCACGGAATCATCCCCTGGGACTTAAGGCGCGGTGCCAGCCGAAAATTCACTGACCCGCGAGCCCTCGGCCTCCCTCCCCCTCCGAAAGAGCGGCGGCCTAGCCCCGCTGGCAAAAGCCCCGGGGCTCCCGCAAGCTGCCTCTGCTTTCCAGGACCCGCGCAAACAGGGACAGGGGCGGGTCCGCGGCGGAGCCATTGGCCCCACGCGTGGCACTGGCCGATCCCCGAGCAGACGATGTGAATGCGTGTTAGCTCGGGCGTACGGGGCGACGGCGAAACCAACAGCGGTGTCTAGGCCTGTGCCCGGGTGGAAGAGGGTCCCAAGGGACCTGCCCGTGGATTCGAAGGGAAATCAAAGAACGCCCGGTATCCAGGAGGGGGCCAGAAGATTCAGGGAGTCAGTCCTCCCAGGAGCAGAGGAAAGGCTGTCCCTCAAGAACGAGACGGTAAGTGCAGAGGGGAAATGCCACACCGCCTGTCTAAGAAGACCACGCCAGTCACGGTTGCCGATCGCTCATGCTAGGCAAGCCACGCAGCCTTGAGGTGAAACAGGGAGAGCAAGACAGCTTCCCTGTCGGAGACGCGTTTGAAAGCCAAGATCTCCAGGGTCATGGAACCTGCCCAAGCCAGCAGAAACAGGTTTGGAGAGAGAGACCCTCAGGACAGGGATCTCGGAGGAGTGTTTCCCTGAGCTACTGGGAAGCGATCTGTGTTGAAGACATTCAGCCAGACCGAGAAGCCTGTAGGCCCCTGAGAAACAGGGGAGAGAGAGCGAGGTCAGCCTGGGTAACATGGTGAGACTACACCTTGGTTTGAAATAAAAATGTTTGTGCAACTTTATAAACTTTATAAAATAGGCTAAAATAAATTAGAGTTACCGTAAATTGCATTATGCCTTATAATCAGAAAATGATCTGATTAAAATATTTTAATAAATATATCAGATTTACAAAGATGACATATTTAAGAGCTCTGGACCACCATTTCAAGTGTTAGCTCCCCAACCCCCCCCTTTTTTTTCTTTTTGAGACAGAGTGTCACTCTGTCACCCAGGCTGTAGTACAATGGCACGATCTTGACTCACTGCAA
>NW_020252956.1:0-641 GCF_003255815.1 Theropithecus gelada
AGAGTGGATCTCTTTGCTAGCCTTATTTCTGTGGAATCTGAGAACAGATATTTCGGATCCCTTTGAAGAGTATAAGGCCAAAGGAAATATCCTCCGATAACAAAGAGAAAGAAGCTTTCTGAGAAACTTCTTTGTGTTCTGTGAAATCATCTCATAGAGTTACAGCTTTTCCGTCAAGAAGCCTTTCGCTGAGACAGTTCTTGTGGAAATGGGAAATTGATATCTGGAAGCCCATAGAGGGCTATGGTGAAAAAGGAAATATCCGCAGATTAAATCTGGAAAGAAGCGTTCTATGAAACTGCTTAGTGTTCTGTTAATTCGTCACACAGACTTACATCTGTATTTCGAGGATCTCTTTGCTAGCCTTATTTCTGTGGAGTCTGAGAACACATATTTCGGATCCCTTTGAAGACTATAGGGCCAAAGGAAATATCCTCCGATAACAAAGAGAAGGAAGCTTTCTGAGAAACTTCTTTGTGTTCTGTGAAATCATCTCACAGAGTTACAGCTTTCCCCTCAAGAAGCCCTTCTCTAAGACAGTTCTTGTGTAATTTGTAAAGTGATACTTTGAAGCCCATAGAGGGCTATGATGAAAAAGGAAATATCCTCTGATGAAATCTGGAAAGAAGCTTTCTCAGAAA
>NW_020252956.1:648-1409 GCF_003255815.1 Theropithecus gelada
GAGAACAGATATTTCGGATCCCTTTGAAGACTATAGGGCCAAAGGAAATATCCTCCGATAACAAAGAGAAGGAAGCTTTCTGAGAAACTTCTTTGTGTTCTGTGAAATCATCTCACAGAGTTACAGCTTTCCCCTCAAGAAGCCCTTCTCTAAGACAGTTCTTGTGGAATTCGCAAAGTGATATTTGGCAGCCCATAGAGGGCTATGGTGAAAAAGGAAATATCCTCAGATGAAATCTGGAAAGAAGCTTTCTGAGAAACTGCTTAGTGTTCTGTTAATTCATCTCACAGAGTTACATCTGTATTTCGTGGATCTCTTCAATAGCATTATTTCTGTGGAACCTGAGAACAGATATTTCTTATCCCTTTGAAGACTCTAGGGCCAAGGGAACCATACTCCGATAACAAAGAGAAAGAAGCTTTCTGAGAAACTTCTTTGTGTTCTGTGAAATCATCTCACAGAGTTACAGCTTTCTGCTAAGGAAGCCTTTCGCTAAGACAGTTCTTGTGGAATTGGCAAAGTGATATTTGGAAGCCCATAGAGGGCTATTGTGAAAAAGGAAATATGCTCAGATGAAATCTGGAAAGAAGCTTTCTGAGAAACTGCTTAGTGTTCTGTTAATTCATCTCACAGTGTTACATCTGTATTTCCTGGATTTCTTTGCTAACCTTATTTCTGTGCTTTCTGAAAACAGATATATGGGATCCCTTTGAAGACTATAGGGCCAAAGAAAATATCCTCCGATAACAAAGAGAAAGAAG
>NW_020252957.1:0-1409 GCF_003255815.1 Theropithecus gelada
ACCAGGAGAATGAGGGGCCTGAGTTGTCTTCATTTCTCCTAAAAACATGCATTCTCTCCCAGGACACCCTGGTGAGGGCATGAAGCACAGGGTGTGTGTGTGTCTGTGTGTGTGTGTGTGTAGGTATATGCATGTGTATGTATGTATGTGCATGTGTGTGCGCAGGTTTGTGCATAGGAATGTATTTATGTATGTGCATGTGTGTCCGTGTGTGTGCATGTGTGTGTGCTTGTGTGCATGTGTGTGTTGCAGGGCTTTACAGTGGACAGGATGTGGGAAGGCAGCTGCAGTTCCAAGCTGCACGTCTTTCTGATAGAATGGTTAAGATTCCCTGGACCACAGAAAGAGTGTTTCATTTGCACCCATTTTTATTAGCATTTAAATCTGCATTATTTGTAGCAGGTAAACCTTATGTTGCTTAACTATTTTTAGAAACATTTACACCAGCGATCTCCAAACTTTTTGGCACCAGAGACCAGGTTTCTTGAAGAAAACTCCTCCATGGACCCAGGAGAAGGGGAAGGGATGATGCGGAGATGATTCAAGCCCATTACATTCATTGTGTGCTTTATTTCTATTATTATTTCACATATATTTCTATTATTATTTCATTCAGTCTCTCCACTATCTGTGGGCTAACAGGCTGTGTTAGTTTTCTAGGGCTGTTTTACAGGACCACAGACTGGCCACCCTCAACAACAGAATGTTACTGTCTCACAATCCTGGAGGCCATGATTCCACCCTCAAGGTGTCAGCAGTGTGGGTCCCGCTGAGGCGGTGCAGGAAGGCTCTGTTCCAGGCCTGTCTCTTGGCGTGTGGGTGGCCGTCTTCTCCCTGTGACTCTTGGTTAAGGGTGACTCTGGTCAGGGCTCAGAAGAGGAGAGCCGGACAGAATGTCGGTAGCATATGGAGGGGGTCAGGCCTGGTGTCTCATGCCTGGAATCTTAGCACTTTGGGAGGCCAAGACGGGAGGATCGCTTGAGGATGAGACTTCAAGACCAACCTGGCCAACAGGGAGACTCAGTCTCTTAAAAAAATAAAAATATGGAAGGGAAAAATCATCCAGATGAAGTCTCAGATGGCAATGAAGAACATGTTATTGGAAACTGGAGGAAAGGTGATGCTTGTCATAAAGTGACAAAGAACTTGGCTGCATTGTGCTCCTAGTGTTTTCTGGAAGGCAGAGCTTGCGAGTGATGAACCTGAAATTTAGCAGAAGAAATATCTAAGCAAAGTATTGAAGGAGCAGCTTCATTCTCTTGAATGTTTCTAGGAAAATGAAAGAAAAGAAGAATGATTTAGAGACAGAATTTATAATCAAAAGGGAAGCAGAACTTAAAAACTTGGGAAGGTTCTAGCCTTCTCAGCCTGTCCATATTGAACAGATAAGAAAGTGTGTTTGGGAGAGA
>NW_020252958.1:0-1408 GCF_003255815.1 Theropithecus gelada
ATAAGGCTAGGAAAGAGATTCACGAAATACAGATGTAACTCTGTGAGATGAATTAACAGAACGCTAACCAGTTTCTCTTAAAATTTCTTTCCAGATTTCATCTGAGGATATTTCCTTTTTCACCATAGCCCTCTATGGGCTTCCAAATATCACTTTGCCAATTCCACAAGAGTTGTCTTAGCGAAAGGCTTCTTGAGGGGAAAGCTGTAACTCTGTGAGATGATTAGACAGAACACAAAGAAGTTTCTCAGAAAGCTTCTTTCTGTTTGTTATCGGAGGAGATTTCCTTTGGCCCTATAGTCTTCAAAGGGATCGGAAATATCTGTTCTCAGATTCCACAGAAATAAGGCTAGGAAAGAGATCCACGAAATACAGATGTAACTCTGTGAGTGGAAGTCACACATCACAGAGCAGTTTCTCAGAAAGCTTCTTTCCAGATTTCATCTGAGGATATTTCCTTTTTCACCGTAGCCCTCTATGGGCTTCCAAATATCACTCTGCGAATTCCACAAGAACTGTGTTAGCGAAAGGCTTCTTGAGGGGAAAGCTGTAACTCTGTCAGGGGATTTTACAGAACACAAGTTTCTCACAAAGCTTCTTTCTCTTTGTTATCGGAGGATATTTCCTTTGGCCCTAAAGTCTTCAAAGGGATCGGAAATATCTGTTCTCAGATTCCACAGAAATAAGGCTAGCAAAGAGGTCCACGAAATACAGATGTAACTGTGTGAGATGAATTAACAGAACACGAAGCAGTTTCTCAGAAAGCTTCTTTCCAGATTTCATCCTATAGCCCTCTATGGGCTTCCAAATATCACTTTGCCAATTCCACAAGAACTGTCTTAGCGAAAGGCTTCTTGAGGGGAAAGCTGTAACTCTGTGAGGTGATTTCAAAGAACACAAAGAAGTTTCTCAGAAAGGTTCTTTCTCATTGTTACCGGAGGATATTTCCTTTGGCCCTATATTCTTCAAAGGGATGCGAAATATCTGTTCTCAGATTCCATAGAAATAAGGCTAGCAAAGAGATCCACGAAATAAAGATGTAACTCTGTGAGATAAATTAACAGATCACTAAGCAGTTTCTCAGAAAGCTTCTTTCCAGAGTTCATCGGAGTATATTTCCTTTTTCACCATAGCCCTCTATGGGCTTCCAAATATTACTTTGCCAATTGTACAAGAAATGTCTTAGCAAAAGGCTTCTTGAGGGGAAAGCTGTAACTCTGTGAGATGATTTCACAGAACACCAAGAAATTTCTCAGAAAGCTTCTTTCTCTTTGTTATCGGAGGATATTTCCTTTGGCCCTATAGTCTTCAAAGGGATCCAAAATATCTGTTCTCAGATTCCACAGAAATAAGGCTAGCAAAGAGATCCACGAAATACAGATGTAACTCTGTGAGATGAATTAACAGA
>NW_020252959.1:0-1408 GCF_003255815.1 Theropithecus gelada
AGGAAAGAGTGAATCCATCAAGTCCTCTGAAGCCCTGGGTGGGACCCCGCTGCGGATAGCTGTTCTCCTACACCCACGGGACAGAAAAGGGAGCTGGAGAGACTGTGGGGAAGGCATAGCTGCCCAGGTGGTACTGGAGTCTCATCAAATTCCAGTCTTTCTTGTTTTCACAAGGGGTGCCTCACAATATCGCAGTTGGTTGTACACCCCCTGCAGTACAAAGAATAATATTATCTTCTCTTCTTTTAGCTCTTGAGAACAATATCACATGGCGGGGGACACGCCGTGCACTATTGGAAGTAATATCATTCTCTCTTATTCTGGATAGTAGGAATAATATCTCAGGCGGGATGGACAACCCCTGTGATATTGAGAGTAATATCATCCCCTCCCAACGAAGATATTAGGAACCATATCACTGGGGGCGTGTACACTTTTTCGATATTGGTAGCGATATCATCCTCTCCTCCCTGGGTATAAGAAACAATGTGACAGGCGGGGTGGACACCCCCCACGTCTTGGGGAGTGATTTCCCTCCCTGGATATTAGGATCCACAGTGGACACACAGCGTGTTTACGGTTCTGAGAGTAATATCATCTCCCCCTCTAGACATTACGAACAGTATCAAAGATGGGTGTACACCCTCTGCAATATAGGGAGGAATATCATCCTCTCCCCGCCTGAATATTAGGAACAATATCAAAGGAGTGTTTATGACCCCTACGATATTGGGAGTAATATCATCCTCTCCCAGGTGGAAATTAGGAACAGCATCACCGGGGGCGTGTACACCCCTGCGATATTTAAAGTCGTATCATCCTCTCCCCTCTTAGATCATGGGAACAACATCCCTGGGGGGTGTACACTTTCTGCGATATTGGGAGTAACATCATCTTCTGTGCCTTGGAATATTCAGGATAATATCACAGGGGGAGGGGGTGTGTACATCTTCTGCAATATTGGGAATATTATCCTCTCTACCCGTGCAAATTTGGAAAGATATCACATAGTGGGTGTTCACCTCCTGCAATATGGGGATTAATACCATCTTCTCCCCTTCAGGATATCAGGAAGACTATCACACAGGGGTGTACAGTGTCTGCGATACTGGGAGTAATATCAGCCTCTCGGCCTTGAGATATTGAGAAGAATGTCACAGGGTGGATGTACATCCCCTGCCATATTTGGAGTAATATCAACCGCTCCCCTCCATGGATATTTGGAACAATATCCCAGGCTGGGTGTACGCCTCCTGCTCGACGGGGAGTAATATCATCCTCTCCCTCCCAGGATATTAATTACAATATCACTGGGCGGGTGAACACAGCCTACGAATTATTATTATCCTCTCCCCCTCCGTATACTAGGAACAATATCGCAGAAGAGCTGTACCCTCCCTGTGATATT
>NW_020252960.1:0-1408 GCF_003255815.1 Theropithecus gelada
TGTAGTCTTCAAAGGGATCCGAAATATCTATTCTCAGATTCAACAGAAATGAGACTAGCAAAGAGATCGAAGAAAGACAGCTGTAACTCTGTGAGATGAATTAACAGAACACTAAGCAGTTTCTCAGAAAGGTTCTTTCCAGGTTTCATCTGAGGATAATTCCTTTTTCACCATAGCCCTCTATGGGGTACCAACTATCTCTTTGAATATTCCCCAAAACTGTATTAGCGAAAGGCTTCTTGAGGGGAAGGCTGTAACTCTGTGAGATGATTTCAAAGAACACAAAGAAGTGTCTCAGAAAGCTTCTTTCTCTTTGTTATCGGGGGATATTTCTTTTGGCCCTGTAGTCTTCAAAGGGAACCGAAATACCTGTTCTCACATTCCACAGAAATGAGGCTAGCAAAGAGATCCACGAAATACAGATGTAACTCTGTGAGTGGAAGTCACACATCACAAAGCAGTTTCTCAGAAAGCTTCTTTCCAGTTTTTCTCTGAGGATATTTGCTTTTTCACCATAGCCTTCTACGGGCTTCGAAATATCACTTTGCGAATCCGACAAGAAGAGGCTTAGTGAGCGGCTTCTTGAGGGGAAAGCTGTAACTCTGTGCGATGAATTAACAGAACACTAAGGAGTTTCTCAGAGAGCTTCTTTCCAGATTTCCTCTGAGGATATTTCCTTTTTCACCATAGAACAGTATGGGCTTCCAAATATCACTTTGCAAATTCCACAAGAACTGTCTTAGCGAAGGGCTTCTTGAGGGCAATGCTGTAACACTGTGAGATGATTTCACAGAACACAAAGAAGTTTCTCAGAAACCTTCTTTCCCTTTTTAATCCGAGGATATTTCCTTTGGCCCTATAGTCTTCAAATGGATCCGAAATATCTGTTCTCATATTCCACAGAAGTAAGGCTAGCAAAGAGATCCACGAAATACAGATGTAACTCTGTGAGTGGAAGTCACACATCACAAAGCAGTTTCTGAGAAAGGTTCTTTCCAGTTTTTCTCTGAGGACATTTTCTTTTTCACCATAGCCCTCTATGGGCTTTCAAATATCACTTTGCGAATTCCACAAGAACAGGCTTAGCGAAAGCCTTCTTGACGGGAAAGCTGTAACTGTGTGAGACGATTTCACAGAACACCAAGATGTTTCTCAGAAAGCTTCTTTCTCTTTGTTATCGGAGGATATTTCCTTTGGCCCTATAGTCTTCAAAGGGATCCGAAATATCTGTTCTCAGATTCCAGACAAATAAGGCTAGCAAAGAGATCCACGAAATACACATGTAACTCTGTGAGTGGAAGTCAAACATTACAAAGCAGTTTCTCAGAAAGTTTCTTTCCAATTTTTCTCTGAGGATATTTCCTTTTTCACCATAGCCCTCTATGGGCTTCCAAATATCACTTTGCGA
>NW_020252961.1:0-1408 GCF_003255815.1 Theropithecus gelada
GTTGTTAGGAATGGAAGCACTGAAGGCAAACTGCTTGGGTTTGAATTTTGTTCTGTCCCTTGCACCCTGCCTGAGTTCAAATCCTAGCTCTGCTTAGTAAGTTCTTTTAAGGTGATGATCTTTGAGCAAATGTCTTAGCTCCTGTTTTCCCAAGTAAATGGACACAATAGTTGCTACCTTGTGGAAGGATTCATGTAATTGACCAGTGTTTACCAAGTAGCATCAGCCTTCAGTTTTAGTCATTGGTGATTCTGTATTTGGACTGTGAGAGGGTTGGGGTGGGGGGTGGTGTGTGTGTGTAGCACTTAATTGCATGTAGAAAGGAAAAGATACTTTTGATAAGGGAGAGGCCACTTTTCTCTGCTTTTGTGTCAAAAGGGAAGAACGGAGTTTTGGAAAGGCATACGAATTTTGTTCAATACTAAGCTCTCTTCCTCAAAATCAGAGGTACATAGAATGTGTAATAATTTGCAGAATTTCTTGACTTCAACAATTTGATTTTTTTAAATTTATTTTTATTTTTTTAGGTTTAGACTGAGCTACAGTTAATCTGTGGCGACGTTCTGGATGCACTGGACAAACACCTCATTCCAGCAGCTACCACTGGCAAGTCCAAGGTTTTCTATTATGAAATGTAGGTTCTATACTAAGAACTAACAAGTGTACTTCAATAATTTTAAACACTCTCAAGAATAATTGGCTTTGTTTCTTTTTTTCTTACATATTTCCTATTATTTTTCTTATTAAATATAACCAAAAATCCCACAGAAATTAACTGAGGCGCTTCCAAGTATCAACAAAATTATCACTCCATAGACTAGAATTAAACAAGCAAGTGGTTCCAAGAAATGCCACAAGTGTATGAATCATAACATAAAATTTCTACATGAAACACTCAGCCAGGACTGTGCAATGTGTGGCCGTTTGGGGGAGGGAAATGAGATAGGTTCCATGAAAGCAAAAGAATATAAATAACTAAAGCAAAAGCTAATGCATTTTTATAATAGCCTGACCATCTTTTTATTCCAACATCAACTATCCTTCTAACATTAAACAATTATTTTTAAATAAAAATTGGAAACCTACATAAAAGAAAGTCATGATTCTAAAAAGGCCAACTTTGAATCTTACATTTTCCTTTCTAGTATATAACCTACATTTCATAATAGAAAACCTTGGACTTACCAGTGGTAGCTGCTGGAATGAGGTGTTTGTCTAGTACCTCCAGCATGTCGCCACAGATTAACTCCAGCTCAGCCTCGACCTGAAAAAATAAAAATAAATTTTAAAAAATCAGATTGCTGAAGTCTAGAAATTCTGTAAATTATTACACATTCTATGTACCTCTGATTTTGAGGAAGAGCACTTAGTATTGAACAGAATTCCTTTCCCTCTCCAAACTCCCTTC
>NW_020252962.1:0-1407 GCF_003255815.1 Theropithecus gelada
AAGCCCATAGAGGGCTATGGTGAAAAAGGAAACATCCTCAGATGAAATCTGGAAAGAAGCTTTCTGAGAAACTGCTTAGTGTTCTGTTAATTCATCTCACAGAGTTACATCTCTGTTTCGTGGATCTCTTTGCTAGCCTTATTTCTGTGGAATCTGAGAACAGATATTTCTGATCCCTTTGAAGACTATAGGGTCAAAGGAAATATCCTCCTATAACAAAGAGAAAGAAGCTTTCGGAGAAACTTCTTTGTGTTCTGTGAAATCATCTCACAGAGTTACATCTTTCCCCTCCAGAAGCCTTTCGCTAAGACAGTTGTTGTGGAAATGGCAAAGTGATATTTGGAAGCCCATAGACGGCTATGGTGAAAAAGGAAATATCCTCAGATGAAATCTGGAAAGAAGATTTTTGAGAATCTGCTTAGTGTTCTGTTAATTCATCTCACAGAGTTACATCTCTGTTTCGTGGATCTCTTTGCTAGCCTTATGTCTGTGGAATCTGAGAACAGATATTTCGGATCCCTTTGAAGACTTTAGGGCCAAAGGGAATATTCTCCGATAACAAAGAGAAAGAAGCTTTCTGAGAAACATGTGTTCTGTGACATCATCTCACAGAGTTACAGCTTTCCCCTCAAGAAGCCTTTCGCTAAGACACTTCTTGTGGAATTGGCAAAGTGATACTTGGAAGCCCATACAGGGCTATGGTGTAAAAGGAAATATCCTCAGGTGAAATCTGGAAAGAAGCTTTCTGAGAAACTGCTTAGTGTTCTGTTAATTCATCTCACAGAGTTACATCTCTGATTCGTGGATCTCTTTGTTAGCCTTATTTCTGTGGAATCTGAGAACAGATATTTCGCATCCCTTTGAAGACTATAGGGCCAAAGGAAATATCCTCCGATAACAAAGAGAAAGAAGCTTTCTGAGAAACCTCTTTGTGTTCTGAGAAATCATCTCACAGAGTTACAGCTTTCCCCTCCAGAAGACTTTCGCTAAGACAGTTCTTGTGGAATTGGCAAAGTGATAATTGGAAGACCATAGAGGGCTATGGTGAAAAAGGAAATATATTCAGATGAAATCTGGAAAGAAGCTTTCTAAGAAACTGCTTAGTGTTCTGTTAATTCATCTCACAGAGATACATCTCTGTTTCGTGGATATCTTTGCTAGCCTTATTTCTGTGGAATCTGAGAACAGATATTTCGGATCCCTTTGAAGACTATAGGGCCAAAGGAAATATCCTCCAATAACAAAGAGAAAGAAGCTTTCTGAGAAACTCCTTTGTCGTCTCTGAAATCATCTCACAGAGTTACAGCTTTCCCCTCAAGAAGCCTTTCGCTAAGACAGTTCTTGTGGAATTGGCAAAGTGATATTTGGAAGCCCATAGAGGGCTCTGGTGAAAAAGGAAATATCCTC
>NW_020252963.1:0-1407 GCF_003255815.1 Theropithecus gelada
ATCGGAGGATATTTCCTTTGGCCCTAGAGTCTTCAAAGGGATCCGAAATATCTGTTCTCAGATTCCACCGAAATAAGGCTAGCAAAGAGATGCACGAAATACGGATGTAACGCTGGGAGATGAATTAACAGAACACTCAGTAGTTTCTCAGAAAGCTTCTTTCCAGATTTCATCTGAGGATATTTCCTTTTTCACCATAGCCCTCTATGGGCTTCCAAATATCACTTTGCCAATTCCACAAGAACTGTCTTAGCGAAAGGACTCTTGAGGGGAAAGCTGTATCTCTGTGAGATGATTTCACAGAACACAAAGTAGTTTCTCAGAAAGCTTCTTTCTCTTTGTTATCGGAGGATATTTCTTTTGGCCTTATAGTCTTCAAAGGGATCCGAAATATCTGTTCTCAGATTCCACAGAAATAAGGCTAGCAAAGAGATCCACGAAATACGGATGTAAGTCTGTGAGATGAATTAACAGAACACTGAGGAGTTTCTCAGGAAGCTTCTTTCCAGATTTCATCTGAGGATATTTCCTTTTTCACCATAGCCCTCTGTCTGCTTCCAAATATCACTTTGCCAATTCCACAAGAAGTGTCTTAGCGAAAGGCTTCTTGAGGGGAAATCTGTAGCTCTGTGAGATGATTTCACAGAACACAAAGAAGTTTCTCAGAAAGCTTCTTTCTCTTTGTTATCGGAGGATATTTCTTTTGGCCCTATAGTCTTCAAAGGGATCCGAAATATCTGTTCTCAGATTCCACAGAAATAAGGCTAGCTAAGAGATCCACGAAATACAGATGTAACTCTGTGAGATGAATTAACAGAACACTAAGCAATTTATCAAAAGGCTTCTTTCCAGATTTCATCTAAGGATATTTCCTTTATCACAATAACCCTCTATGGGCTTCCAAATATCACTTTGCCAATTCCACAAGAAGTGTCTTAGTGAAAGGCTTCTTGAGGGGAAAGCTGTAGCTCTGTGAGATGATTTCACAGAACACAAAGAAGTTTCTGAGAATGCTTCTTTCTCTTTGTTATGGAAGGATATTTCCCTTGGCCCTATAGTCTTCAAAGGGATCCGAAATATCTGTTCTCAGATTCCACAGAAATTAGGCTAGGAAAGAGATCGACGAAATAAGTATGTAGCTCTGTGAGATGAATTAAGAGAACACTCAGCAGTTTCACGGAAAGCTTCTTTCCAGATTTCATCTGAGGATATTTCCTTTTTCACCATAGCCCTCTAAGGGCTTCCAAATATCACTTTCCCAATTCCACAAGAATGGTCTTAGCGAAAGGCTTCTTGAGGGGAAAGCAGTAACTCTGTCAGTTGATTTCACAGAACACAAAGAAGTTTCTCAGAAAGATTTTTTCTCTTTGTTATGGGAGGATATTTCCTTTGGCCCTATAGTCTTCA
>NW_020252964.1:0-7714 GCF_003255815.1 Theropithecus gelada
CCCTAGCGCGCTAGCAATAAATAACTCTCTGCTGTGAACCTCGTGTCAGTGATCCTTCGCGGTGACCCCTGCCCAGGAGGGAATCGAGAGTTCGATTCCAACATTTGGTGCGTTGGCCGGGAAGTGGGGTCGTCCGAGGACCCCCGACCCATCCGGCGGAGACCCATCTGGCCCGGGCCACCGACCGCCGACTGGACGAACGAACTCTGTCAGGTACTCTCGTTTCGTTCTGTTTGTTTCGTTTCGTTCTGTTTGTTTTGCCGGCTAATTCTGAGGAGTACTCCGTCTGAATAATTAAGTGGAGAAGGGGGACAGACGTGTCTGGCACCTTCTCACTTACGCCCCGGGGACGCCCTGGCGGTAGACTGGAAGAAGGCTGACGACTCCGTCAGCCTTCTCGAATCTGTAGGCAGGGTGCCGTCGCCCCTGCCATCCGAATATTTTGTGAAACTGTGGCGCCACTCTCTGGCCGCGCGGCTTCTTCTCATTTGTTTGGTCCTTTTGTATGTTGCTTTCATTTTGTCCTTGTGTGTGAAAGAATCTCTAGACAGAACTATGGGACAGACGTTGACGACCCCTTTAACTCTGACTCTGACTCACTTCCCTGACGTTCGGGCTCGAGCCCACCACCTCTCTGTAGAAGTCCGTAAGGGACGATGGAAAACATTCTGCTCGTCCGAATGGCCAACCCTCCAGGTAGAATGGCCACGGGACGGAACGTTTAACCTCTCAATTATCCTACAGGTCAAAGCAAAAGTGATGGATCCTGGGCCACTCGGACACCCAGACCAGGTGGCCTACATAATTACTTGGGAAGATCTGGTCCGAAACCCTCCTTTTTGGGTGAAACCCTTCCTCCATTCCCCTTCCCCATCCCAATCTACCCTCCTTGCCTTAGAGGCCCCAAAGAACCGGAATTCAGATCCGCAAAAGCCGGTTCTCCCAGATGAGCCCCAGAGGGACCTCCTCCTTCTTGACCCCCTGCCTCCTGCACCTGAAAACCCCCTCCTGAGACCTCCGCCTTACGCTTCCCCCTCGGCCCCTACCCTTTCCCCAACTTCCCCCTCGGCCCCTACCCTTTCCCCAGCTTCCCCCACGGTCCCTACCCTGTCCCCAACTTCCCCCCCGGCTCCCTCCATGTCTCCCTCTCCGGTCCCACCCGAACTCACCCCTCAAGCTCCGCCAGCAACACCTCGCCTCCGCCTGCGGCGGACTGAGGACCCAGATGGCTCTCCCACTTGGCGATCCTCCCTTTTTCCCCTCCGCACCGTCAATCGTACAGTCCAATACTGGCCTTTCTCTGCCTCTGACCTCTACAACTGGAAGACCCATAACCCTTCCTTTTCCCAAGACCCTCAGGCCCTAACCTCGTTGATAGAATCCATTCTCCTCACCCACCAGCCCACCTGGGATGATTGCCAGCAGCTCTTGCAGGTCCTCCTAACCACTGAAGAGAGGCAGCGAGTCCTCCTGGAGGCCCGGAAAAATGTGCCAGGACCAGGGGGCCTCCCAACCCAACTCCCCAATGAAATAGACGAGGGATTTCCCCTCACCCGCCCGGACTGGGACTATGAAACGGCACCAGGTAGGGAGAGTCTCCAAATCTATCGCCAGGCTCTGTTGGCGGGTCTCAAAGGGGCAGGAAAACACCCCACAAATTTGGCCAAGGTAAGAACTATAACTCAGGAAAGGGACGAAAGCCCGGCAGCCTTCATGGAAAGGCTACTGGAAGGGTTCCGAATGTATACCCCATTCGACCCAGAGGCCCTAGAACATAAGGCCACCATAGCTATGGCATTCATAGACCAAGCTGCATTAGATATCAGAGGGAAACTCCAGAGGCTGGATGGGATCCAGACCTATGGATTACAGGAATTGGTTAGGGAGGCAGAAAAGAGAGAAACCCCTGAGGAAAGGGAAGCCAGGTTAGCGAAGGAACAGGAGGAGCGAGAGGATCGTAGGGATCGAAAGAGGGATAAGCATTTAACAAAAATCCTGGCGGCAATAGTGAAAGAGAAAGGACCAGGGAGAGAGGGAAAAAAGCGAAGGCGGCCAAAAGTAGAAAAAGACCAGTGTGCCTACTGCAAAGAACGAGGACATTGGATCAAAGATTGCCCCAAGCGTCCCAAAGACCAAAAGAAACCGGCCGCTGTCCTCACCCTAGGTGAAGATAGCGAATAGGGGAGTCAAGGCTCTGGAGCCCCCCCCCCGAGCCCCGGCTAACTCTCTCTGTAGGGGGGCAACCCACCACCTTCTTGGTGGACACTGGCGCCCAACATTCAGTTTTGACAAAGGCAGACGGGCCCCTGTCTTCCCGCACATCCTGGGTCCAGGGGGCAACAGGGGGAAAATTGCACAAGTGGACTAACCACCGGACAGTTAATCTTGGACAAGGAATGGTGACACATTCCTTCTTGGTGGTACCTGAATGCCCCTACCCCCTCCTAGGGCGAGATCTTCTGACCAAGCTCGGAGCCCAAATCCACTTCTCCGAGACTGGGGCCCAGGTATTAAATCGGGACGGTCAGCCCATCCAAATTTTAACTGTGTCTCTGCAAGATGAGCATCAGCTTTTCGACGCTCCGGTCATCACTAGCCTCCCCAATGTTTGGTTGCAAGACTTTCCCCAAGCTTGGGCAGAAACAGGAGGACTCGGGCTAGCTAAGTATCAAGCCCCAATCATAATTGATCTAAAGCCCACGGCGGTGCCCGTGTCTATCAAGCAATATCCCATGAGCCGAGAGGCTCATATAGGAATTCGGCAGCACATTAACAAATTTCTAGAACTCGGAGTGTTGCGACCTTGTCGCTCGCCCTGGAACACTCCTCTTCTGCCAGTAAAAAAGCCCGGTACTCAGGATTACAGGCCTGTCCAAGACCTGAGATAAATTAACAAAAGAACCATGGACATCCATCCCACGGTCCCCAATCCTTACAACTTACTCAGCACCTTAAAACCAGGCTATAACTGGTATACAGTATTAGATTTAAAAGATGCTTTCTTCTGTTTGCCTCTGGCCCCCCAAAGCCAAGAACTCTTTGCCTTTGAGTGGAAAGATCCTGAGAAAGGAATTTCGGGCCAATTGACCTGGACCCGGCTTCCCCAAGGATTCAAGAACTCTCCCACTCTCTTCGATGAGGCTCTTCATCGAGACCTGACCGACTTCCGGACCCAAAATCCAGAAGTGACCTTACTCCAATATGTAGATGACCTCCTCCTGGCTGCCCCTACAAAGGAAACCTGCATACAAGGTACCAGGCATCTACTCCAGGAACTGGGTGAAAAAGGATACCGGGCATCTGCCAAGAAGGCACAGCTCTGCCAGACCAAGGTAACATATCTGGGGTATATCCTGAGTGAAGGGAAAAGGTGGCTCACCCCTGGGCGCATAGAGACAGTGGCTCGCCTTCCACCACCACGAAGTCCCAGGGAAGTACGTGAATTCTTGGGAACTGCTGGGTTCTGTCGCTTGTGGATACCCGGTTTTGCTGAATTGGCCGCCCCCCTTTACGCACTCACCAAGGAAAACACCCCTTTCACCTGGCAGACAGAGCATCAATTGGCTTTTGAGGCACTAAAAAAGGCACTCTTGTCTGCCCCAGCCCTTGGGTTACCGGACACCTGGAAGCCCTTTACCCTCTTCCTGGACGAAAGGCAAGGGATTGCCAAAGGAGTCCTGACCCAAAAATTGGGGCCTTGGAAAAGACCGGTAGCGTACCTGTCCAAGAAGCTGGACCCTGTGGCGGCCGGCTGGCCCCCATGTCTTCGTATCATGGCAGCCACCGCTATGCTGGTCAAGGACTCTGCTAAGTTAACCCTTGGGCAGCCACTGACTGTTATTACCCCACATACTCTAGAGGCCATAGTGCGGCAGCCCCCGGACCGGTGGATAACCAACGCACGCCTAACCCACTACCAGGCCCTCTTACTGGACACGGACCGCGTCCAGTTTGGCCCTCTGGTCACCCTAAACCCTGCTACGCTGCTGCCGGTACCAGAAGACCAACCAAGCCCACACAATTGTCGGCAAGTACTGGCTGAGACCCATGGAACACGAGAAGACCTTAAAGACCAAGAGCTCCCAGACACGGATCACACCTGGTACACAGACGGCAGCAGTTACCTTGACTCAGGTACTCGGAGGGCGGGAGCAGCGGTAGTAGACGGACACAACACCATTTGGGCACAATCACTACCTCCTGGCACGTCTGCACAGAAGGCTGAGTTAATAGCACTAACCAAGGCCCTAGAGCTGTCCAAGGGAAAGAAAGCTAACATTTATACTGATAGCCGATATGCCTTTGCAACGACTCATACTCATGGAAGTATCTATGAAAGAAGAGGTCTCCTAACCTCAGAAGGAAAGGAAATCAAGAACAAAGCTGAAATAATTGCCTTATTAAAGGCCCTTTTTCTTCCTCAAGAAGTGGCTATAATTCACTGCCCCGGGCATCAGAAAGGACAGGATCCAGTCGCAGTAGGAAACAGACAGGCTGACCAAGTGGCCAGGCAAGCCGCCAGGGCGGAAGTACTGACTCTAGCCACAGAACCTGACAACACCAGCCACATAACTATTGAACATACTTATACCTCCGAAGACCAGGAAGAAGCAAGAGCCATAGGGGCTACAGAAAACAAAGACACTAGAAACTGGGAAAAAGAAGGGAAAATAGTCCTTCCCCAAAAGGAAGCCCTGGCAATGATCCAACAGATGCATGCCTGGACACACTTGGGTAATCGAAAGCTAAAATTGTTAATTGAAAAAACTGACTTTCTAATCCCAAGGGCAAGTACACTCATAGAGCAAGTGACATCTGCCTGTAAGGTCTGTCAGCAGGTAAACGCTGGGGCTACCCGAGTGCCAGCAGGAAAACGGACTCGTGGTAACCGCCCGGGAGTCTATTGGGAAATAGACTTCACTGAAGTAAAACCTCACTATGCTGGATATAAGTACTTACTGGTGTTTGTAGATACCTTTTCAGGATGGGTAGAAGCCTACCCCACCCGGCAAGAAACGGCACACATAGTAGCCAAGAAAATTTTGGAAGAAATCTTTCCTAGATTTGGACTTCCCAAGGTAATTGGGTCAGACAACGGGCCGGCCTTCGTTTCCCAGGTAAGTCAGGGGCTTGCCAGGATATTGGGGATTAATTGGAAATTACATTGTGCCTATAGACCCCAGAGCTCAGGACAGGTAGAAAGAATGAATAGAACAATAAAAGAGACCCTTACTAAATTGACCTTAGAGACTGGTTTAAAAGATTGGAGACGCCTCCTATCCTTAGCTTTGTTAAGGGCCCGAAATACGCCTAACCGTTTTGGGCTCACTCCATATGAAATCCTCTACGGAGGACCTCCCCCTTTGTCAACCTTGCTTAACTCCTTCTCCCCCTCCGATCCTAAGACTGACCTACAGGCCCGGCTAAAAGGACTCCAAGCAGTACAGGCCCAAATCTGGGCCCCCTTGGCAGAACTGTACCAACCAGGACATCCACAGACCAGTCACCCCTTCCAGGTGGGAGACTCTGTCTACGTTAGACGGCACCGCACTCAAGGACTAGAGCCTCGGTGGAAAGGACCCTACATCGTTCTCCTGACCACGCCCACAGCCATAAAGGTTGACGGAATCTCCACTTGGATCCACGCATCCCACGTCAAGGCTTCTCCAGAGACGCCCGGACCAACACCACCTGAGATATGGAGACTCCGACGCTCCGAGAACCCGCTCAAGATAAGACTCTCTCGTATCTAACTCTCTGCTTATTGTTTGCCCTTCTTCCCTGCGCCGTCTCTAGTATAGCTTTTGACGCTAACCCCCACCGGCCATTTAGCCTGACCTGGCAGATAATTAATTTTAATAATCAAGAGGTCTTAAATGAGACCTCCGAGAATGCTCCTATAGGGACTTGGTTTCCAGACCTCTATTTCAACCTAGAAAAAATAGCAGGAAAGATAAAAGACACAGGCCCCCGGTTTACTGGTCCCACAGGAGTCCTATTAGGGACTCCTCAGGATGGACAAGAATGGAAAAGACAGGCTAGAAGGGTATCCATCAGCCGGAACGGGTTTTATGCCTGTCCCGGATTCAGGACAGGACAAATGAAAAAAACTTGTGGAGATCTGACTCACTTATATTGCAAAAGCTGGTCCTGTGTGACTACTAATGATGGAGAGTGGAAATGGGCCACAAAACCTTGGTACATAACCATGTCCTTTGTCCAGCCCTGTACCACAACCCGATATTCAGAAAATTGCAACCTGGTCCGCATCAAGTTTGAAGATGCAGCAAAATCTGATAACAGATGGATAACAACAGGGTTAATATGGGGCCTCTATTTATACCAGCACAACCCGCCTAAAATTCCCCTCCAAATCAGACTATTGGTCAATCCGGACACTGCCCCTGTTATAGTAGGGCCAAACCAGGTCTTATTAGAAGCTAGGAAGCCCCCGGTTCCCATATCTGAGAAGCCCCAATTAAAGGCTCCTCAAAGTACTTCCCCACCCTTGATCTCCGCCTCCTCTGAATACGCATCCTCAACTCAAGACGTCACCCGATGGGCCCCTAACCCGGAAATAGAAAACAGGCTCCTGAATCTCATAAAAGGTTCCTATCTTGCCTTAAATCAGACAAGGCCAGAATTCATCTCCTCTTGCTGGTTATGCCTAGCAACAAGTCCTCCTTATTACGAAGGCATCGCCTCCACTGCTAAGTTCATCAATTCCACTAATCCTACTGGATGCGCGTGGGAACAACGCAATAAACTGACCCTGGCTGAAGTTTCTGGGTCAGGAACTTGCATAGGCCAAGTACCCCCTAGTCATCAGCATCTCTGTAATGTAACCTTGGGAGTACCCAGTTCCAATCACTACTTGGTCCCCTCTGAGGTGGACTGGTGGGCGTGCGACACTGGGCTCACCCCCTGTATATCCACAGCTGTTTTTAACAGCGGCACCCACTATTGCGTGTTGGTACAAGTTGTTCCCCGAGTCTACTATCATTCTGGAGACTCTTTTGATCTTCGGTATGAACAAAAAACTCATATAAGACCTAAAAGAGAACCTATCTCCCTCACCCTCGCTGTCATGTTAGGAATTGGGGTAGCGGCTGGAGTTGGGACCGGGACGGCGGCCCTGGTACATGGTAAATACCATCTGCACCAACTTAGAGAAGCCATAGATGAGGACCTTAGAGCCATAGAACACTCCATCACAAAACTTGAAGAGTCTTTAACTTCCCTGTCGGAAGTTGTGTTACAAAACCGACGAGGGCTAGAAATTGTCTTTCTAAAAGAGGGCGGGCTCTGTGCAGCCCTAAAAGAGCAATGTTGTTTTTATGCAGATCATTCAGGAGTAGTCAAGGATTCTATGGCAAAACTAAGAGAAAGATTAGACAAAAGAAAAAAGGAGAGAGAATCTCAGCAAAATTGGTTTGAAAATTGGTACAATCGATCCCCTTGGTTTAGCACCTAATCTCCACCATCTTAGGACCCCTCATCCTACTCACGCTCATCCTGACTTTCGGGCCGTGCATACTCAACCGCTTACTCACCCTTATTAAAAATAGATTAAACATAGTACATGCTATGGTTCTGACCCAACAATACCAGACCCTTAGGACTGAAGAAGAGGCTCAAGATTGAGCCTCTGACACAAAAAAGGAGGGAATGAAACTAGGCCTCACAAAACCTAAAAAGTTAGCACCAGGTGGCC
>NW_020252965.1:0-1408 GCF_003255815.1 Theropithecus gelada
CTGAGGATATTTCCTTTTTCACCATAGCCCTCTAAGGGCTTCCAAATATCACTTTGCCAATTCCACAAGAAGTGTCTTAGTGAAAGGCTTCCTGAGGGGAAAGCTGTAACTCTGTGAGGTGATTTCACAGAACACCAAAAGTTTCTCAGAAAGCTTCTTTCTCTTTGTTTTCGGTGGATATTTCCTTTGGCCCTATATTCTTCAAAGAGATCCGAAATATCTGTTCTCAAATCCCACAGAAATAAGGCTAGCAAAGAGATCCACGAAATACAGATGTAACTGTGTGAGATGAATTAACAGAACACTAAGCAGTTTCTCAGAAAGCTTCTTTCCAGATTTCATCGGAGAATATTTCCTTTTTCACCGTAGCCCTCTATGGGCTTCCAAATATCACTTTGCCAATTCCACAAGNTGTCTTAGCGAAAGGCTTCTTGAGGGGAAAGCTGTAACTCTGTAAGATGATTTCACAGAACACAAAGATGTTTCTCAGAAAGCTTCTTTCTCTTTGTTATCGGAGGATATTTCCTTTGGCACTATAGTCTTCAAAGGCATCCGAAATATCTGTTCTCAGATTCCACAGAAATAAGGCTAGCAAAGAGATCCACGAAATACAGATGTAACACTGTGAGATGAATTAACAGAACACTAAGCAGTTTCTCAGAAAGCTTCTTTCTAGATTTCATCTCAGGATATTTGCTTTTTCAACATAGCCCTGTATGGGCTTCCAAATATCACTTTGCCAATTCCACAAGAACGGTCTTAGCGAAAGGCTTCTTGAGGGGAAAGCTGTAAATCTGTGAGATGACTTCACAGAACACAAAGAAGTTTCTCAGAAAGCTTCTTTCTCTTTCTTTTCGGAGGATATTTCCTTTGGCCCTATAGTCTTCAAACGGATCCGAAATATCTCTTCTCAGATTCCACAGAAATAAGTCTAGCAAAGAGATCCACGAAATACAGATGTAACTCAGTGAGTGGAAGTCACACATGACAGAGAAGTTTCTCAGGAAGCTTCTTTCCAGATTTAATCTGAGGATATTTCCTTTTTCACCATACCCCTCTTATGGGCTTCCAAGTATCACTTGGCCAATACCACAAGAACTGTCTTAGCGAAAAGCTTCTTGGGGGGAATGCTGTAACTCTGTGAGATGATTTCACAGAACACAAAGAAGTTACTCAGAAAGCTTCTTTCTCTTTGTTACCGGAGGATATTTCTTTGGCCCTATAGCCTTCAAAGGGATCCGAAATATCTCTTCTCAGATTCCTCAGAAATAAGGCTAGCAAATAGATCCATGAAATACACATGTAACTCTGTAAGATGAATTAACAGAACGCTAAGCAGTTTCTCAGAAAGCTTCTTTCCAGATTTCATCTGAGGATATTTCCTTTTTCACCATAGCCCTGTATGGGC
>NW_020252966.1:0-1408 GCF_003255815.1 Theropithecus gelada
CACAGAGTTACATCTGTATTTCGTGGATCTCTTTGCTAGCCTTATATCTGTGGAACCTGAGAACAGATATTTCGGATCCCTTTGAAGACTATAGTGCCAAAGGAAATGTCCTCGGATAACAAAGAAAGAGAAGCTTTCTGAGAGACTTCTTTGTGTTCTGTGAAATCATCTCACAGAGTTACAGCTTTCCCCTCAAGAAGCCTTTCGGAAAGAGAGTTCTTGTGGAATTTGCAAAGCATTATTTGGAAGACCATAGAGGGCTATGGTGAAAAAGAAATATCCTCAGATGTAATCTGGCAAGAAGCTTTTTGAGAAACTGCTCTGTGATGTGAGACTTCCACTCACAAAGTTACATCTGTATTTCGTGGATCTCTTTGCTAGCCTTATTTCTCTGGAATGTGAGAACAGATATTTCGGATCCCTTTGAAGACTATAGGGCCAAAGGAAATATCCTCCGATAACAAAGAGAAAAAAGCTTTATGAGAAACTTCTTTGTGTTCTGTGAAATCATCTCCCAGAGTTACAGCTTTCCCCTCAAGAAGCCTTTCCCTAAGACAGTTCTTGTGGAATTGGAAAAGTGATATTTGGAAGCCCATAGAGGGCTACGGTGAAAAAGTAAATATCCTCAGATGAAATCTTGAAAGAAGATTTCTGAGAAACTGCTTAGTGTTCTCTTAATTCATTTCACAGAGTTACATCTGTATTTCGTGGATCTCTTTGCTAGCCTTATTTCTGTGGAATCTGAGAACAGATATTTCGGATCCCTTTGAAGACTATNTGTGAAATCATCTCACAGAGTTACAGCTCTCCCCTCAAGAAGCCTTTCGCTAAGACAGTTCTTGTGGAATTGGCAAAGTGATAGTTGGAACCCCTAGAGCGCTATGGTGAAAAAGGAAATATCCTCAGATGAAATCTGGAAAGAAGCTTTCTGAGAAACTGGTTAGTGTTCTGTTAATTCATCTCACAGAGTTACATCTGTATTTCCTGGATCTCTTTGCTAGCCTTATTTCTGTGGAATCTGAGAACAGATATTTCGGATCCCTTTGAAAACTATAGGGCCAAAGGAAATATCCTCCGATAACAAAGAGAAGGAAGCTTTCTGAGAAACTTCTTTGTGTTCTGTGCAATCATCTCCCAGAGATACAGCTTTCCCCTCAAAAAGCCTTTCGCCAAGACAGTTCTTGTGGAATTGGCAAAGTGATATTTGGAAGCCCATAGAGTGCAATGGTGAAAAAGGGAATATCCTCACATGAAATCTGGAAAGAACCTTTCTGAGAAACTGCTTAGTGTTCTTTTAATTCATCTCACAGAGTTACATCTGTATTTCGTGGATCTCTTTGCTAGCCTTATTTCTGTGGAGCCTGAGAACAGATATTTCGGATCCCTTTGAAGACTATAGGGCCAAAGG
>NW_020252967.1:0-1407 GCF_003255815.1 Theropithecus gelada
AGTATGGGATTATGTAAAAAGACCAAATCTACATCTGATTGGGGTGCTTGAAAGTGAGGGGGAGAATGGAACCAAATTGGAAAACACTCTTCAGGATATCATCCAGGAGAACTTCCCCAACCTAGTAGGGCAGGCCAACATTCAAATCCAGGAAATACAGAGAACACCACAAAGATACTCCTCGAGAAGAGCAACTCCAAGACACATAATTGCCAGATTCACCAAAGTTGAAATGAAGGAAAAAATCTTAAGGGCAGCCAGAGAGAAAGGTCGGGTTACCCACAAAGGGAAGCCCATCAGACTAACAGCAGATCTCTCATCAGAAACTCTTGAAGCCAGAAGAGAGTGGGGGCCAATTTCAAGACTCTTAAAAAAAAGAATTTTCAACCCAGAATTTCATATCCAGCCAAACTAAGTTTCATAAGCGAAGGAGAAATAAAATCCTTTACAGATAAGCAAATGCTTAGAGATTTTGTCACCACTAGGCCTGCCTTACAAAAGACCCTGAAGGAAGCACTCAACATGGAAAGGAACAACCGGTACCAGCCATTGCAAAAACATGCCAAAATGTAAAGACCATCGAGGCTAGGAAGAAACTGCATCAACTAACGAGCAAAATAACCAGTTAATATCATAATGGCAGGATCAAGTTCACACATAACAATCTTAACCTTAAATGTAAATGGACTAAATGCTCCAATTAAAAGACATAGACTGGCAAACTGGATAAAGAGTGAAGATTCATCAGTCTGCTGTATTCAGGAGACCCATCTCACATGCAGAGACATACATAGGCTCAAAATAAAGGGATGGAGGAAGATTTACCAAGCAAATGGAGAACAAAAAAAAGCAGGGGTTGCAATACTAGTCTCTGATAAAACAGACTTTAAACCATCAAACATCAAAAGAGACAAAGAAGGCCATTACATAATGGTAAAAGGATCAATTCAACAGGAAGAGCTAACTATCATAAATATATATGCACCCAATACAGGAGCACCCAGATGCATAAAGCAAGTCCTTAGAGACTTACAAAGAGACTTCGACTCCCATACAATAATAATGGGAGACTTCAACACTCCACTGTCAACATTAGAGAGATCAACGAGACAGAAAGTTAACAAGGATATCCAGGAATTGAACTCATGTCTGCAGCAAGCAGACCTAATAGACATCTATAGAACTCTCCACCCCAAATCAACAGAATATACATTCTTCTCAGCACCACATCACACTTATTCCAAAATTGGCCACATAATTGGAAGTAAAGCACTCCTCAGCAAATGTACAAGAACAGAAATTATAACAAACTGTCTCTCAGACCACAGTGCAATCAAACTAGAACTCAGGACTAAGAAACACAATCAAAACCGCTCAACTACATGGAAACTGAACAACCTGCTCCTG
>NW_020252968.1:0-1407 GCF_003255815.1 Theropithecus gelada
AAAAGGAAATATCCTCAGATGAAATCTGGGATATTTCCTTTTTCACCATAGCCCTCTATGGGCTTCCAAATATCACTTTGCCAATTCCACAAGAACTGTCTTAGCGAAAGGCTCCTTGAGGGGTAAGCTGTAACTCTCTGAGATGATTTCACAGAACACAAAGAAGTTTCTCAGGAAGCTTCTTTCTCTTTGTTATGGGAGGATATTTCCTTTGGCCCTATAGTCGTCAAACGGATCCGAAATATCTGTTCTCAGATTCCACAGAAATAAGGCTAGCAAAGAGATCCACGAAACAGAGATGTAACTCTGTGAGATGAATTAAGAGAACACTATGCTGTTTCTCAGAAAGCTTCTTTCCACATTTCATCTGAGGATATTTCCTTCTTCACCATAGCGCTCTATGGGCTTCCAAATATCACTTTGCCAATTCCACAAGAACACTCTTAGCGAAAGGCTTCTTGCGGGGAAAGCTGTAACTCTGTGAGATGATTTCACAGAACACAAAGAAGTTTCTTAGAAAGCTTCTTTCTCTTTGATATCGGAGGATATTTCCTTTGGCCCTACACTCTTCAAAGGGATCCGAAATATCCGTTCTCGGATTCCACAGAAATAAGGCTAGCAAAGAGATCCACGAAACAGGGATGTAACTGTGTCAGATGAATTAAGAGAACACTAAGCAGTTTCTCAGAAAGCTTCCTACCGGATTTCATCTGAGGATATTTCCTTTTTCACCACAGCCCTCTATGGGCTTCCAAATATCACTTTGCCAATTCCACAAGAACTGTCTTAGTGAAAGGCTTCTTGAGGGGAAAGCTGTAACTCTGTGAGATGATTTCACAGAACACAAAGAATTTTCTCAGGAAGCTTCTTTCTCTTTGTTATCGGAGGATATTTCCTTTGGCACTATAGTCTTCAAAGGGATCCCAAATATCTGTTCTCAGATTCCACAGAAATAAGGCGAGGAAAGAGATCCACGAAATACAGATGTAACTCTGTGAGGTGAATTAACAGAACACTAAGCAGTTTCTCAGAAAGCTTCTTTCCAGATTTCATCTGAGGATATTTCGTTTTTCAACATAGACCTTTAGGGGCTTCCAAATATCACTTTGCCAATTCCACAAGAATTGTCTTAGCGAAAGACTTCTTCAAGGGAAAGCTGTAACTCTGTGAGATGATTTCACAGAACTCAAAGAAGTTTCACAGAATGATTCTGTCTCTTTGTTATCAGAGGATATTTCCTTTGACCCTATAGTCTTCAAAGGGATCGGAAATATCTGTTCTGAGATTCCACAGAAATAAGGCTAGCAAAGAGATCCACGAAACAGAGATGTAACTCTGTGAGATGAATTAACAGAACACTAAGCAGTTTCTCAGATGAAATCTGGAAAGAAGCTTTCTGAGAAACTG
>NW_020252969.1:0-1407 GCF_003255815.1 Theropithecus gelada
AGAAGCCTTTCGCTAAGACAGTTCTTGTGGAATTGGCAAAGTGATATTTGGAAGCTCATAGAGGGCTATGGTGAAAAAGCAAATATCCTCTGATGAAAACTGTAAAGAAGCTTTCTGAGAAACTGCTTAGGTTCTGTTAATTTATCTCACAGCGTTACATCTGTATTTTGTGGATCTCTTTGCTAGCCTTATAAGTGTGGAATCTGAGAACGGATATTTCGCATCCCTTTGAAGACTATAGGGCCAAAGGACATATCCTCCGATAACAAAGAGAAAGAAGCTTTCTGAGAATCTTCTTTGTGTTCTGCGAAAACATCTCACAGAGTTACAGCTTTCCCCTCAAGAAGCCTTTCGCTAAGACAGTTCTTGTGTAATTGGCAAAGTGATATTTAGAAGCCCATAGTGGGCTACGGTGAAAAAGGAAATATCCTCAGATGAAATCCGTAAAGAAGCTTTCTGAGAAAAGGCTTTGTATTCTGTTACGTCATCTCACAGAGTTACATCTGTATTTCGTGGATCCAATTTCTAGCCTTATTTCTGTGGAATCTGAGAACAAATATTTAGGATCCCTTTGAAGAGTATAGGGCCAAAGGAAATATCCTCCGATAACAAAGAGAAAGGAGCTTTCTGAGAAACTCCTTTGTGTTCTGCGAAGTCATCTCACAGAGTTACAGCTTTCCCCTCAAGAACCCATTCGCTAAGACAGTTCTTGTGCAATTGGCAAAGTGATATTTCGAAACCCATAGACGGCTATGGTGAAACAGCAAATATCCTCAGATGAAATCTGGAAAGAAGCTTTCTGAGAAACTGCTCTGTTATGTGTGACTTCCACTCACAGAGTTACATCTGTATTTGGTGGATCTCTTTGCTAGCCTTATTTCTGTGGAATCTGAGAACAGATATTTCGGATCCCTTTGAAGACTATTGGGCCAAAGGACATATCCTCCGAAAAGAAAGAGAAAGAAGCTTTCTGAGAAACTTCTTTGTGTTTTGTGAAATCATCTCACAGAGACACAGCTTTCCCCTCAAGAAGTCTTTCGCTAAGACAGTTGTTATAGAATTGGCAAAATGATATCTGGAAGCCCATAGAGGGCAATGGCGAAAAAGGAAATATCCTCAGATGAAATCTAGAAAGAAGCTTTCTGAGAAACTGCTTAGTGTTCTGTTAATTCATCTCACAGAGTTACATCTGTATTTCGTGGATCTCTTTGCTAGCCTTATTTCTGTGGGATCTGAGAACAGATATTTCAGATCGCTTTGAAGAGTATAGGGCCGAGGGAAATATCCTCCGATAAAAAAGAGAAAGAAGGTTTCTGAGAAACTTTTTGATTCCTGTGAAATCATCTCACAGAGTAACAGCCTTCCCCTCAAGAAGACTTTCGCTAAGACAGTTCTTGTGGAATTGGC
>NW_020252970.1:0-1407 GCF_003255815.1 Theropithecus gelada
ATAATTGGAAGTAAAGCACTCCTCAGCAAATGTACAAGAACAGAAATTATAACAAACTGTCTCTCAGACCACAGTGCAATCAAACTAGAACTCAGGACTAAGAAACTCAATCAAAACCGCTCAACTACATGGAAACTGAACAACCTGCTCCTGAATGACTACTGGGTACATAAGGAAATGAAGGCAGAAATCAAGATGCTCTTTGAAACCAATGAGAACAAAGATACAACATACCAGAATCTCTGGGACACATTTAAAGCAGTGTGTAGAGGGAAATTTATAGCACTAAATGCCCACAAGAGAAAGCTGGAAAGATCTAAAATTTACACTCTAACATCACAATTAAAAGAACTAGAGAAGCAAGAGCAAACGCATTCAAAAACTAGCAGAAGGCAAGAAATGACTAAGATCAGAGCAGAACTGAAGGAGATAGAGACACAAAAAGCACTCCAGAAAATGAATGAATCCAGGAGTTGCTTTTTGGAAAAGATCAACAAAATTGACAGACCACTAGCAAGACTAATAAAGAAGAAAAGAGAGAAGAATCAAATCGACGCAATAAAAAATGATAAAGGGGATCTCACCACCGACCACGCAGAAATACAAACTACCATCAGAGAATACTATAAACACCTCTACACAAATAAGCTAGAAAATCTAGAAGAAAGGGATAATTTCCTGGACACTTACACTCTTTCAAGACTAAACCAGGAAGAAGTTGAATCCCTGAATAGACCGAGAGCAGGCTCTGAAATTGAGGCAATAATTAATAGCCTACCAACGAAAAAAAGTCCAGGACCAGATGGATTCACAGCCGAATTCTACCAGAGGTACAAGGAGGAGCTGGTACCATTCCTTCTGAAACTATTCCAATCAATAGAAAAAGAGGGAATCCTCCCTAACTCATTTCATGAGGCCAACATCATCCTGATACCAAAGCCTGCCAGAGACACAACAAAAAAAGAGAATTTTAGACCAATATCCCTGATGAACATCGATGCAAAAATCCTCAATAAAATACTGGCAAACTGGATTCTGCAGCGCATCAAAAAGCTTATCCACCATGATCAAGTGGGCTTCATCCCTGGGATGCAAGGCTGGTTCAACATTTGCAAATCAATAAACATAATCCAGCATATAAACAGAACCAAAGACAAGAACCACATGATTATCTCAATAGATGCAGAAAAGGCTTTTGACAAAATTCAACAGCACTTCATGCTAAAAATGCTCAATAAATTCGGTATTGATGGAACGTACCTCAAAATCATAAGAGCTATTTATGACAAACCCACAGCCAATATCATACTGAATGGGCAAAAACTGGAAAAATTCCCTTTGAAAACTGGCACAAGACAGGGATGCCCTCTCTCACCACTCCTATTCAACATAGTGTTGGAAGTTCTG
>NW_020252971.1:0-1407 GCF_003255815.1 Theropithecus gelada
TTTTCATGTATTTTTGTTGTTTTTATCTGTGTTTCAAACTCTTCTCCATGTATAATATGCGAAATATCTAATAGGTATTATGAACGTTGTCAGAGCAATTGTGACGAATAAACCATTAGGATGCTTCATGCTTGTATTTCTAGTATGACAGCAGAACCAGTTTAAATGATTTAAATACCGAGGGAAGGATTATGCAATTATGTACAATCTTAGAACTGTTGTTTATCAGCAAAACTCACAGCATGTCAATTCTGGATTTTTGTCGTTTTATCTACAATTTGTCTCATGACCTGAGAGTCCAGAGCCCCGAACTTATGGTTCACTCTCTGTCTGTCTCTCTGCCTCCCTCATTTTAAATTGTATGGAAATATCCAGTAACACAATGCTATAGAAAATCAAGTGTCCCCCAGCACTTTGGGAATCCGATGTGGGCGAATCAACGGAGGTCGGGAGTTCGAGACCTCCCTGGCCAACTTAGTGAAACCATGTCTCTGCTAAAAATACAAAAATTAGCCATGCCTGGTGGTGGGCACCTGTAATGCCAAGTACTCAAGAGGCTCAGGCAGGAGAATCGCTTGAACCTGGGAGGCAGAAGTTGCAGTGAGCCGAGATCGTGCCACTGCAGTCCAGCCTGGGAGGCAGAGCGAGACTCCGCCTCAAGAAATATTTTAAAAAGCCTAGCAAATTGCCTATAATAAAAAACTAGAGGACTCCAGCTACCAAATTTTAAGGGTTTGTATAAGCCTACATAATGTGCAGCATCCTCAAGAGAGTGAACACAGAGAGCCCTTTATCGAAAAACAGTGTCTAAAATACATTCGTGTACACACAGTCCCGTTAGAATTGACAAAGGCTGCCATGTGGTTTAAGGAGGAATAGAATGTCTTCCCAATAGATAACACGGGCCCAAGGGTTACACATAGAAAAAAATAAATCTAAACATATTCTCACACTATAAAACACTTCTTGTTTTTAATCTTGTTATCGTACATTTTTTATGATTCATATTTAAAACTGAGAAATAAAAGTTAGATAGAATCATCCTTCACTATTCATGGGCGATTGGTTTCAGGATCTAGGCTCAGATACCACAGTCTGCAGGTGCTCAAGCCTCTTACATAAAATGGCACAGGGTTTGCATATAATCCATGTTCATCCTCCTGTGTACATGAAATCATCTCTAGATTACTTATAATTCCTGACACAGCCTACACACCATTCCATTTGTGTCCATTCAGCATAGTTTTGCTTTTTGAAACTTTGCGGATTTTTTCTCTGAATATTTTTGGTTTATAGTTGGTTCAATAAACACCTGTAAACCCCACAGGTCTGGAGAAGCGACTGTGTATTTATGGTATGAAAGATGATGTGTGGACATGTGTCCCCGTGGACATGAGACTAACAAGG
>NW_020252972.1:0-1407 GCF_003255815.1 Theropithecus gelada
GATCTTGGCTCTCTGCAACCTCCGCCTCCCGAGTTCAAGCGATTCTCCTGCCTCATCTTCCCCTGTAGCTGGGACTACAGGCGCACGCCAGCACGCCCAGCTAATTTTTGTATTTTTAGTAGAGACAGAGTTTCACCATGTTGGCCAGGCTGGTCTCGAACTCCTGACCTCAAGTGATCCACCTGCCTCGGACTCCCAAAGTGCTGGGATTACAGGCACGAGCCACCGTGCCTGGCTGAGGAGTGATTTTTTTTTAAAATCCAGATTCCCAGCCCCAACCCTGGGGGTACTAACAGAATCTTAGGCTTAGCCTAGGAATGGGCTTGTTAAGGAGCTCCCCAGGGCTTGTGACTCAGCCAGTCCTTGCTTTGGGAGCAGAAACCTGGTTCGATGTCATTCTACAGGGGTAGGAACCCTGGCTGAGAAGGGCAGAGCATTGTTCCTGAAGGGGTGGCCTGCCCCTCCACACCTGTGGGCGTTTCTCGTTAGGTGGAACGAGAGACTTGAGAAAAGAAATAGACACAGGGACAAACTATAGAGAAAGAAAAAGTGGGCCCAGGAGACCGGTGCTCAGCATACAGAGGACCTGCTCCAGCACCGGTCTCTGAGTTCCCTCAGTATTTATTGATCATTATCTTTACCATCTTAGAAAAAGGGAAGTGGCAGGATGATAGGATCATCATAGGGAGAAGGTCAGCAGTAAGACATATGAATAAACATCTCTGAGACATGAATAAGTTTAAGGAAAAGTGCTGTGCCTTGATATACATATGCAAACATCTCCATACACCTTTCTAGTGCATAAAGAGCAGCATTGCTAGCAAGTCCCACCTTTCGCCCTAAGGCGGTTTTGTCCCATCTCAGTAAAGAGAAGATTCAATCGGGTTTTACACGGAGATGTTCCATTGCCCAGGGATAGGCAAGAGAGAGATGCTTTTCTCTATCTCAACTGCCAAGAGGCCTTCTTTCCTCTTATATTAATCCTCCTTAGCACAGACCCTTCATGGGTGTCAGGCTGGGGGACGATTAGGTCTTTCCCTTCCCACGAGGCCATATTTCAGACTATCACATGGGGAGAAACCTTGGACAATACCTAGCTTTCCTAGGCAGAGGTCCCTGTGAACTTTGGCAGTGTATGTGTCCCTGAGTACTTGAGATTAAGAGAATGGTGATGACTTTTCACAAGCATACTGCCTTCAGGCACTTGTTTAACACAGCACACCCTGCACAGCCCAAAATCCTTTAAACCTTGAGTCACCACAGCACCTGTCTCTTGCAAGGACAAGGTTGGGGGTAGGGTCAGAGATTAACAGCATCTCAAATACAGAACAAATGGAGTCTCTTATGTCTACTTCTTTCTGTATAGACACAGTAACAGTCTGATCTCTCTTTCTTTTCCCCACAGTT
>NW_020252973.1:0-1407 GCF_003255815.1 Theropithecus gelada
CCAGCCTGGGCGACAGAGCGAGACTCCGTCTCAAAAAAAAAAAAAAAGAAATATACAATAGGCCGGGCATAGTGGCTCACACCTGTAATCCCAGCACTCTGGGAGGCCGAGGTGGGAGGATCGCTTGAGCCCAGGAGTTTGAGACCAGTCTGGGCAACATAGTGAGGCTCAGTCTTTATGAAACACAAAAATTAGCCAGGCATGGTAGCGTGCGCCTGTGCTGCCAGCTACCCAGGAGGCTGAGGTGGGAGGATCACTTGAGCACAGCAGGTTGAGGCTGCAGTGAACTGTGATGGCACCACTGCACTCCAGCTAGGGTGACAGAGGGAGACCCTGTCTCAAAAAGAAAAAAAAAGGCCAGGCATAGTGGCTCACACCTGGAATCCTAGCACTTTGGGAGGCCAAGGCGGGTAGGTCATCGGTTCAGGAGTTCTAGGCCAGCTTGGCCAACATGGTGAAACCCTGTCTCTAAAAAATACAAAAAAAAAATTAGCTGGATGTGGTGGCAGGCACCTGTAATCCTAGCTACTCAGGAGGCTGAGGCAGGAGAATCCCTTGAACCCAGGAGAGGTTGCAGCGAGCCAAGATCGCGCCATTGCACTCCAGCCTGGGCAACAAGAGCAAAACTCCGTCTCAAAAAAAACAGAAAGAAAAGAAAAGAAAAAGAAAAAGAAAAGAAATACACAATAAATTGTTTACTAGTCACCCTACTGTGCAATCAAACACTGGAAATTATTCCTTCTATCCATCTGTTTGTTTGCACCCATTAACCAATCTCTCCCCATCACTCCCTCTCCCCTAAATAGAACTACCATATGATCCAGCAATTCTACCACTAGATATTTATCCAAAGGAAAGGAAATCAATATATCAAAGGAATACCTGCACCCCCATGCTTATTGCAGCACTATTCACAATAGCCAAGATATGGAATCAACCCGTGTCCATCAATGGAAGAATAAATAAAGAAATTTGGTACATGTACACAACGGAGTACTATTCAGCCATTAAAAAAAAAAAAAAGGAATCCAGTCATTTGCAGCAAAATGGATGGATAGTCATTATGTTAAGTGAAATAAGCCAGGCTCAGAAAGACAACCATCTCATGTTCTCACTCATATGTGGGAGCTAAAAAAGCTTATCTTCGGCCGGGCGCGGTGGCTCAAGCCTGTAATCCCAGCACTTTGGGAGGCCGAGACGGGCGGATCACGAGGTCAGGAGATCGAGACCATCCTGGTTAATACGGTGAAACCCCGTCTCTACTAAAAAGTACAAAAAACTAGCCGGGCGAGGTGGCGGGCGCCTGTAGTCCCAGCTACTTGGGAGGCTGAGGCAGGAGAATGGCGTGAACCCGGGAGGCGGAGCTTGCAGTGAGCTGAGATCCGGCCACTGCACTCCAGCCTGGGC
>NW_020252974.1:0-1407 GCF_003255815.1 Theropithecus gelada
CACACATCACAGAGCAGTTTCTCAGAAAGCTTCTTTCCAGATTTCATCTGAGGATATTTCCTTTTTCACCATAGCCCTATATGGGCTTCCAAATATCACTTTGACAATTGCACAAGAACTGTCGGAGCGAAAGGCTTCTTGAGGGGAAAGCTGTAACTGTGAGAGATCTTTTCACAGAACACAAAGAAGTTTCTAAGAAAGCTTCTTTCTCTTTGTTATCGGAGGATATTTCCTTTGGCCCTAGAGTCTTCAAAGGGATCCGAAATATCTGTTCTCAGATATCATAGAAATAAGGCTAGCAAAGAGATCCACGAAATACAGATGTAATTCTGTGAGTGGAAGTCACACATCACAGAGCAGTTTCTCAGAAAGCTTCTTTCCAGATTTCATCTGAGGATATTTCCTTTTTTACCTGAACCTCTATGGGCTTCCAAATATCACTTTGCCAATTACACAAGAACTCTCTTAGCCAAAGGCTACTTCTGGGGAAAGCTGTAACTCTGTGAGATGATTTCACAGAACACAAAGAAGTTTCTCAGAAAGCTTCTTTCTCTTTGTTTTCGGAGGATATTACCTTCGGCCCTGTAGACTTCAAAGGGATCCGAAATATCTGTTCTCAGTTTCCACAGAAATAAGGATAGCAAAGAGATCCAGGAAATACAGATGTAACTGTGTGAGATGAATTAACAGAACTCTGAGCAGTTTCTCAGAAAGCTTCTTTCCAGATTTAATCTGAAGATATTTTCTTTTTCACCTAACCCTCTATGGGCTTCGAAATATCACTTTGCCAATTCCACAAGAACTGTCTTAGCGAAAGGCTTCTTGAGGGGAAAGCTGTAACTGTGTGAGATGATTTCACAGAACACAAAGAAGTTTCTCAGAAAGCTTCTTTCTCTTTGTTATCGGAGGATATTACCTTCGGCACTATAGTCTTCAAAGGGGTCCGAAATATCTGTTCTCAGATTCCACAGAATAAAGCCTAGCAAAGAGATCCACGAAATACAAATGTAACTCTGTGAGTGGAAGTCACACATCACTGAGCAGTTTCTCAGAAAGCTTCTTTCCAGATTTCATCTGAGGATATTTCCTTTTTCACCATAGCCTTCTATGGGCTTGCAAATATCACTTTGCCAATTCCACAAGAACTGTTAGAGAAAGGCTTCTTGAGGGGAAAGCTGTAACTCTGTAAGATGATTTCACAAAAGTCATAGAAGTTTGTCAGAAAGCGTCTTTCTCTTTGTTATCGGAGGATATTTACTTTGGCCCTCTAGTCTTCAAAGGGATCCGAAATATCTGTTCTCAGGTTTCACAGAAATAAGGCTAGCAAAGAGATCCACGAAATACAGACGTAAGTCTGTGCGATGAATTAACAGAACACTAAGCAGTTTCTCAGAAAGCTTCTTTCCA
>NW_020252975.1:0-7713 GCF_003255815.1 Theropithecus gelada
TGGTGGGATTGTAAACTAGTTCAACCATTATGGAAAACAGTATGGCAATTCCTCAAGGATCTAGAACTAGAAGTACCATATAACCCAGCCATCCCATTACTGGGTATATGCCCAAAGGATTATAAATCATGCTGCTATAAAGACACATGCACACGTATGTTTATTGCGGCACTATTCACAATAGCAAAGACTTGGAGTCAACCCAAATGTCCATCAGTTTCAGACTGGATTAAGAAAATGTGGCACATATACACCATGGAATATTATGCAGCCATAAAAAAGGATGAGTTTGTGTCCTTTGTAGGGACATGGATGCAGCTGGAAACCATCGTTCTCAGCAAACTATCGCAAGAACAGAAAACCAAACACCGCATGTTCTCACTCATAGGTGGGAACTGAACAATGAGATCACTTGGACTCGGGAAGGGGAACATCACACACTGGGGCCTATCATGGGGAGGGGGGAGGGGGGAGGACGGAGGGATTGCATTGGGAGTTATACCTGATGTAAATGACGAGTTGATGGGTGCTGACGAGTTGATGGGTGCAGCACAGCAACATGGCACAAGTATACATATGTAACAAACCGGCATGTTATGCACATGTACCCTAGAACTTAAAGTATAATAATACTACTAATAATAAAAAGACTAGTAAATAACAGATTATCTATATTTCAATAAAAACATCCTTTACAAAAAAAAAAGGAACACACAATATATAAAGATGTAAATCAAGGCAACAAAAATATAAATTATGTTACAATTAGTTGATAAGGAACACAAAATATATAAAAATGTGAATTAAGGAAACAAAAATATAAATTATGTGTTGCGGAGAAGGGTAAAATCTCTTGCATTTTTATGTGATCAAAGTTACATTGTTACAGCTTAACACAGTCCATTACGACTTTAAAATCTTTGTATTTTTCTCATGGTAACCACGAACACATACACACACACACACACACACACACACACAAACTTGTGGTGTATACATAAAATATTATGGGAAAGGAATGAAAGCATAACATCACAAAAAGTTTTCAAGTCACAAAGGAAGACTGCAGAGAGGAAGAAAGAAACAAAGGATTTACAGAACAACCAGAGAACAACAAACAAAGTGGCAGGCCTAACTCCTTACCTATCAATAATAATCTTGAATGTAAATGAATTAAATTCCCCAATTAAAAGATATAGAGGGACAGAATGGATGGAAAACAAGACCTAATTATATGATGTCTATCAGATACTCACTTCACCTGTAAGGACAGACAAACTTAAAATAAAAGAATGGAAAAAGATATACCATACATACAAAAACTAAAAGGAAGCAGGAGTAGCTATACTTATATCAGATAAAATAGACTTTAAGTCAAAAACTTTCAGAAAAGACAAAGAAGGTAATTATATATTGATAAAGAGAACTATTCTTCAAAAGGATATAACAATGGTAAATGTGTACGCACCCAACACTGGAGCACCAAAATATATAAAGAAAATATTATTATATCTAAATGGAGAGATAGACTGAAATATAATAATAGTAGCAGACTTCAACTCCTCACTTGCAGCAATGGATACATCATCCAGACAGAAAATCAACCACAAAAAAAATGGATTTACTTTGCACTCTAGACCAAACAGACGTAATAAACATTTACCAAATTGTCCATCCAACAGCTAAAGAATATACATTCTTCTTAACTGCACATGGAACATTCTCCAGGACAGACCATATGTTAGGCTCAAAAGAAGTTTTAACAAGTTTAAGAAGACAGAGATCATATTAAGTATTTTTTCTGACCATAGCAGTATAAAAATAGAAATTAATAATAATAACAGCAAAAATTTTACAAATACATGGAAAGTAAACAACATGGTCCTGAATAACCAATGGTTAATGATGAAATTTTAAAAATGTTTGAGACAACAGAGTATGAAAACACAGCATACCAAAGCCTATGAGATACAGCAAAAGCAGTCCTACATGGGAAGTTTATAGCAGTAAACAAGTACATCAAAAATGTAGAAAGATCTCAAGTAAACAACCTAACACTGCACTTCAAGGAACTACAAAAACAAGAAAAAGTTAAATGCAAAATTAGTAGAATGAAAAATTTTAAAATGCGAAGCATAGAGACTACATAAACAATATAAAAGATCATCAAAAGGAAGACTGTTTTTGAAAAAACTTGGCAGATTTTTAGCTAGACAAAAAACAAAAGATAGATGACTCAAAATCAGAGATGAAAAGGGAACATTACAACTGAAACACAAAATAAAAATGGACCATGAGAGATTATTATCAACAATTATACACCAACAAATTGGATAACCTAAAAGAAACAAATTCCTGGACGAGTAAAACCTATCAAGGTTGACTTATGAAGGAACAGAAAGTTGATACAGACAAATAATAGGTATAAACATTGAGTAAGTGAGATAGTGTCCTATCAAATAAAATCCCAGGACCTGATGACTTCACTGTTAAATTCAACCAAACACATAAAGAAAATCTAACACCAATTCTCAAACTATTCCGGAAAATTGTAAAAGAGGAGATACTTTTAAACATTCTATGAAGCTAGTGTTACCATGATACCAAAAGCAGAAAAGGATACAACAACAAAAACTAAAACTAAAGGCCAATATTCCTGATTAATATAGATGCAAAAAATCTCAACAAAATATTAGCAGACAGAATTCAACAGCACTGTAAAAATATTATTCGCTATGGTCAAGTGTGATTCATCTCAGGCATAAAAGGATGATTTAACATAAAAATAAATAAATGTGATACATCCATTAAGAAAATTAAAGACAAAAACGGTGTGATTATTTTGATTGATACAGAAAAAGCATTTGACAAAATTTCACACCCCTTCATGATATAAACAATCAAAAAATAAATAACAGGTACATACCCGAACACAATAAAGGTTATATCTGACAAACTGATAACTTAAAAGAAAAAGTGGAACATTTTTTTCTCTAACATCTGGAAGAATACAAAAATGCTGATTTTCACCCATTCTATTCAACACAGTAATATTGGAAGTCCTAGCTAAAGCAATTAGGCAAGGGAAAGAAATAAAAGGCATCCAAATGAAAAAGGAGGCACTCAAATTGTCCCTGTTTGGAGACAACATGATCTTATATGTATAAAACCATAAAGACCACACTAAAATACTGTCAGAACTAATAAATTTAGTAAAGTTGCAGGATATAAATTCAATATGCAAAATTCACTGGAGTTTATAAACACTACCAGTGAATGATCCAAAAGAAAAATTAAGAAAACTATCCTGGCCAGGCATGTTGGCTCACGCCCATAATCCCAACACTTTGGGAGGCCAAGGCAGGTGGATTACCTGAGGTCAGGAGTTCAAGATCAGCCTAGCCAACATGGTGAAACTCTGTCTCTACCGAAAATACAAAAATGAGCCAGGTGCGGTGGTGGGCACCTGTAGTCGCAGCTACTCAGGAGGCTGAGGCAAGAGAATCGCTTGAACCTTGAAGGCAGAGGTTACAGTGAGCCAGGATCATGCCACTGCACTACAACCTGGGCAATAGGGCGAGACTCCATCTCAAATAACAATAATAATAATAATAACAACTATCCCATTCACAATAGCAACAAATACAATAAAATGTTCAGGAATAAACTTAAAGAGGTGAAAGACATGTACTCTTAAAATATACACAATTTTAAATTTTCAAATACTCCTCAATATAAATAAAAATGTCAATCCTCCACAAATTAAACTTTACAGTTAATATGACCCAAATTATAACCACAGCAGGGTTTTCTATAGAAATTGACAAGCTGATTCAAAAATTTGTATGAACTTAAAAACAACCTAGAATAGTCAAAACAGTGTAGAAGAAAAAAATTGAAGGATTATGCTGATGATTTCAAAACTTATCATATCATAAGCTATTATAACTATGAAAATATGGTATTGCCATAAAGGTCGACAAACGGATCAATGGAATAGAATAGAACGTACAGAAGTAGGCCCCCATATATGGTCAATTGATTATAGGTGACAAGGTAATTTTTAACATTAAAACATTAATATTTTAGATATGCATGGGATACATGTAATATTTTGTTACATACACAGAATGTATAATGATCGAGTCAGGGTAGTTGGTGTATCCATCACATTGAGTATTTACCATTTCTACGTTTTGGAAACATGTTAAGTCCTCTCTTACAACTACCATAAAATATATACTATATTGTTTCCAACTATAGTAACCCTACTGGCTATTGAATATTAGAATTGATTTCTTCTATCTAACTGCATGTTTGTACCCATTAACCAACAGCTCTTCATTCCCCCTTCCCACCCACACAGCTTTCCCATCCTCTGGTATCTATAATTCTACCCTCAACTTTCTTAGCTCTTACATATTAGTGACAATATGTGGTATTTTTCATTCTGTATCTGCCTCATTTCACTTAACATAATGGCCTCTAATTCCATCTATGTTACTGCATATGACAGGATTTCATTCTTTTTATGGCCTATTAGTATTCTATTGTGTATATATACCACATGTCTTGTACCCATTTGTCCACTGATGGACATTTAAGTTGATTCCACATCTTTGGTATTGTGAATAGTGCTATGATAAATATGTGAGTGCAGTTATACCCTTGATACACTGATTTCCTTTTCTTTGGATATGTGCCCCATGGTGGAATTACTAGATCATGCAGTAGTTCAATTTTTAGTTTATTGAAAATCTCTATACTATTTTCCATAGTGGTTGTATTACACTAATTTACATTCCCACCAACAGTGTATAAAAGTTCCCTTTTCTCCACTTCCTCTCCACTGTCTTTATTTTTGTCTTTTTAATAACAACCATTCTACTTGTGGCAAGATGGTATCTCACTGTGGTTTTGATTTACAGTTCCCTGATGATTTGTGATGTTGAACATTGTTTTTCATGTGCCTCTTAGCCATTTGTATGTCTTCTTTCAAAAAATTTATGTTTTTGATGCTTTTGTTGAAAATCAGTTGGATGTAAATACATGCATTTATTTCTGGATTCTGTTCCATTTGGTCTGTGTGTCTATTTTTATATGAATACAATGATGTTGTGGTTATTATAGCCTTGTAATATATTTTGAAGGTAGTAAGATGCCCCAGCTTTCTTTTCTTTTCTTTCTTTTTTTTTTTTTCTCAGAATTGCATTAGGTATTCTGGCTCTTTTTTGGTTCCACACAAATATTAGGAATTTTTTCCCATTTCTATGAAAAAAATGACATTGATATTTTGAAAGGGATTGTACTGAATCTGTAGATGGCTTTGAGTATTATGGTCATTTTAATGAAGTTAATTCTTCTGATCCATGAGCATGGGGTATCTTTCTATTTGTTTGTGTCCTCTTCAATTTCCTTCCTCAGAGACTTGCAGTTTTCCTTGTAGTGGGCTTTCACCTCCTTGGTTAAATTTATTCCTAGGTTAAATTTATTCTATTTTTCTGTAGCTATTGTAAGTAAGGTTGCCTTCTTGATTTCTTTCTCAGCTAGATTTTATTGGTATATAGAAACATTACTGATTTTTGTATGCTGATTTTACATCTTGCAACTTTACTGGACTTATTTATTACATCTAAGAATATTTTGATGAAGTCTTTAGGTTTTCCTAGATATAAGATTATATCTTCTGCAAAGAGAGAAGGTTTGAATTATTCTTTTCTAGTTGGGTTGCCTTTTATTTCTTTCTCTTGCCTGAATACATTGGCTAGGACTTCTGGTACTCTATTGGATACAAGGGGTGAAAGTAGGGATGCTCGTCTTGTTCCATTTCTTAGAGGAAAGGCTTTTAGCATTTCCTCAATCAATATGATGTTAGCTGTGGGTTTTTCATGGCCTTTGTTATGTTGAAAGATATTCCTTCCATTCTTAGTTTATTGAGCATTTATATCGTGAAGGGATGTTGAATTTTATCAAATGCTTTTTCTGCCTATTGGGAGATGATTATATGTCTTTTGTCCTTTTTTCTGTTTATGTGACATATCATGTTTATTGATTTGTGTATGTTGAGCCATCCTTGCATTTCTGGGATAAATCCCACTTGATAAGGGTTGTTAACTTTTGAGGAGCTGTTGGATTGGATTTGATTTGCTAATATTTTGTTGAGAATTTTTATGTCTATGTTTATCAGGGATACTGACCTGTGGTTTTCTTTTCTGTTGTGTCCTTCTGGTTTTAGTATCAGGGTAATTCTAGCCACATAAAATGAGTCAGCAAAAATTCTCTCCACTTTAATGTTTTGGAATAGTTTGAGAAGAATTGGTGTTAGTTCTTCTTTGAAAGATCTGTTCAGTTTGGCAGTAAAACCATCTGGTCCTGGACTTTTTTTTGTTGGGAGACATCTTATTACTGATTCAATCTCATTACTCATTATTGTTCTGCTCATGTTTTCTGTTTCTTCCTGATTCAATCCTGGAATATTGTATGTGTCCAGGAATGTATCCATTTTCCCTAGTTTTTTCAGGTTATTAGTATATAATTGTTCATAATAATCTCTGATGATCTTCTATATACCTGTGGTCATGGTTACAATGTCTCCTTTTTCATTTCTGATTTTGTTTATCTGGGTCTTCTTGCTATGATTGATTAACCTAGCAAGCGGCTTATCAATTTTGTTTATCTTTTCAAAAAGCCAACTTTTTGGTTTGTTGATTATTTCTGTTGTTTTTATAATCTCTATTTTATTTCTACTCTGATCTTTATTATTACTTTTTACTAATTTGAGGTTCGGTTTGTTCTTGCTTTTCTAGTTCCTTGAGATGCTTTCTAGTTCCCTGAGTTTTAGATTGCTTACTTGAAATCTTTCTATTTTTTGATGTAGGTACGTCTTATTGTAAGCTTGCCTTTTAGCACCACTTTTGCTGTATCCCATATGATTATGTTGTGTTTTCATTTTCATTCATTTCAGGAAACTTTTTTTATTCTCTCCTTTATTTCTTCCTTGACACTATGGTCATTCAGGAGTATGTTGTTTAACTTTCATGTACGTCACAGTTTCCAAAGTTCCTCTTGTTTTTTATGTATTTATTTATTTATTTATTTATTTTTTATTATTATTATACTTTAAGTTCTAGGGTACATGTGCATAACATGCAGGTTTGTTACATATGTATACTTGTGCCATGTTGCTGTGCTGCACCCATCAACTCGTCATTTACATCAGGTATAACTCCCAATGCAATCCCTCCTCCTCCCCCCTCCCCATGATAGGCCCCAGTGTGTGATGTTCCCCTTCCCGAGTCCAAGTGATCTCATTGTTCAGTTCCCACCTATGAGTGAGAACATGCGGTGTTTGCTTTTCTGTTCTTGCGATAGTTTGCTAAGAATAATGGTTTCCAGCTGCATCCATGTCCCTACAAAGGACACAAACTCATCCTTTTTTATGGCTGCATAGTATTCCATGGTGTATATGTGCCACATTTTCTTAATCCAGTCTGTCACTGATGGACATTTGGGTTGATTCCAAGTCTTTGCTATTGTGAATAGTGCCGCAATAAACATACGTGTGCATGTGTCTTTATAGCAGCATGATTTATAATCCTTTGGGTATATACCCAGTAATGGGATGGCTGGGTCAAATGGTACATCTAGTTCTAGATCCTTGAGGAACTGCCATACTGTTTTCCATAATGGTTGAACTAGTTTACAATCCCACCA
>NW_020252976.1:0-1407 GCF_003255815.1 Theropithecus gelada
AGACTGGTTCCAACCGGTTCAAACTGGATCAAACCGGATCAAACCGGATCAAACCGGATCTAACCGGATGGAACAGGATGAAATCGGCTCAGACCGGTTCCAACCGGTTCAAACTGGATCAAACCGGATCAAACCAGCTCAAACCGGATCAAACCAGATGAGACCGGCTCAAACCGGCTCAAACCGGATTAAACCGGATGGAACCGGATCAAACCAGCTCAAACCGGATCAAACCAGATCGAACCGGCTCAGACTGGTTCAAACCGGATCAAACCGGCTCAAACCGGATGAAACCAGATAAAACCGGCTCCAACCGGTTCCAACCGGATCAAACCGGTTGGAACCGGATCATACCGGATCAAACCTGTTTAAACCGGAGCAAACCGGATAAAACCGGCTCAAACCGGTTCAAAACGGATCAAACCAGTTCGAAGCGGCTCAGACTGGTTCCAACCGGTTCAAACTGGATTAAACCGGTTCCAACTTGCTGGAACCGGATCAACCCGGATGGAACCGGATCAAACCGGCTCAGACTGGTTCCAACCGGTTCAAACTGGATCAAACCGGCTCAAACCGGATCAAACCGGATGGAACCAGATCCAAACGGCTCAAACGGGGTCAAACCAGATAGAACCAGCTCAGACCGGTTCCAACCGTTTCAAACTGGATCAAACCGGATCAAACCGGATCAAACCGGCTCAAAACGGATGGAACCGGATCAAACCGGCTGAAACTGGATCAAACCAGATTGAACCGGCTCAGACCGGTTCCAACCGGTTCAAACTGGATCAAACCGGATGGAACCGGATCAAACCGGTTCAAACAGGATCAAACCGGATCAAACCGGATCAAACCAGCTCAAACTGGACCAAACCGGAAGGAACCGGCTCAAACCGGATGGAACCGGATCAAACCGGCTCAAACCGGATGGAACCGGATCAAACCGGATCAAACTGGATCAAACCGGATCAAACCGGCTCAGACCGGTTCCAACCGGATCAAACCAGAACAAACCGGATGAAACCGGATCAAAGCAGCTCAAACCGGATCGAACCGGATCAAACCAGCTCAAACCGGATGGAACCGGATCAAACCGGATCGAACTGGCTCAGACTGGTTCCAACCGGTTCACACTGGATCAAACCGGATCAAACCGGATCAAACCAGATGGAACCGGATCAAACCTGATCAAACTGAATCACACCGGATCAAACCGGCTCAGACCGGTTCCAACCGTTTCAAACAGGATCAAACCGGAACAAACCGGATGAAACCGGATCAAACCAGCTCAAACCGGATCGAACCGGATCAAACCGGCTCAAACCGGATGGAACCGGATCAAACCGGATCGAACTGGCTCAGACTGGTTCCAACCGGTTCAAACTGGATCAAACCGGATCAAACCGG
>NW_020252977.1:0-1406 GCF_003255815.1 Theropithecus gelada
TGTGAAATCATCTCACAGAGTTACATATTTCCCGTCAAGAAGCCTTTCGCTAAGACAGTTCTTGTGGAATTGGCAAAGTGATATTTGGAAGCCCATAGAGGGCTATGGTGAAAAAGGAAATATCCTCAGATGAAATCTGGAAAGAAGATTTCTGAGAAACTGCTCTGTGATTTGGGATTTCCACTCACAGAGTAACATCTGTATTTCGTGTATCTCTTTGCTAGCCTTATTTCTATGGAATCTGAGATCAGATATTTCGGATACCTTTGAAGACTATAGTGCTAAAGGAAATATCCTCCGATCACAAAGGGAAAGAAGCTTTCTGAGACACTTCTTTGTGTTCTGTGAAATCATCTCACAGAGTTACAGCTTTCCCCTCAAGAAGCCTTTCGCTAAGACAGTTCTTATGGAATTGGCAAAGAGATATTTGGAATCCCATAGAGGGCTATGGTGAAAATGGAAATATCCTCAGATGAAATCTGAAAAGAAGCTTTCTGAGAAACAGCTCTGTTATGTGTTACTTCTACTCACAGAGTTATATATGTATTTCGTGGATCTCTTTGCTAGCCTTATTTCCGTGGAATCTGAGAACAGATATTTCGAATCCCTTTGAAGACTATAGGGCCAAAGGAAATATCCTACGATAACAAAGAGAAAGAAGCTTTCTGAGAAACTTCTTTGTGTTCTGTGAAATCATCTCACAGAGTTACAGCTTTTCACTCAAGAAGCCTTTCGCTAAGACAGTTCTTCTGGAATTGGCAAAGTGATATTTGGAAGCCCATAGAGGGCTATGGTGAAAAGGGAAATATCCTCAGATGAAATCTGGAAAGAAGCTTTCTGAGAAACTGCTTAGTGTTCTCTTAATTCATCTCACAGAGTTATATCTCTATTTCGTGGATCTCTTTGCTAGCCTTATTTCTGTGGGATCTGAGAACATTTATTTCGGATCCCTTTGAAGACTATAGGGCCAAAGGAAATATCCTCCCATAACAAAGAGAAGGAAGCTTTCTGACAAACTTCTTTGTGTTCTGTGAAATCAACTCACAAGGTTACAGTATTCCCCTCAAGACGCCTTTGGCTAAGACAGTTCTTGTGGAATTGGCAAAGTGATATTATTGAAGCCCCTAGAGGGCTATGGTGAAAAAGGAAATATCCTCAGATGAAATCTGGAAAGAAACTTTCTGAGAAACTGCTTAGTGTTCTGCTAATTCATCTCACAGAGTTACATCTGTACTTCGTGGATCTCTTTGCTAGCCTTATTTCTGTGGAATCTGAGAACAAATATTTCGGATCCCTTTGAAGACTATAGGTCCAAAGGAAATACCCTCCGATAACAAATAGAAAGAAACTTTCTGAGAAACTTCTTTGTGTTCTCTGAAATCATCTCACAGAGTTACAGCTTTCCC
>NW_020252978.1:0-1406 GCF_003255815.1 Theropithecus gelada
CCCTTTGAAGACTATAGGGGCAAAGGAAATATCCTCCGATAACAAAGAGAAAGAAGCTTTCTGAGAAACTTCTTTGTGTTCTGTGAAGTCATCTCACAGAGTTACAGCTTTCCCCTCAAGAAGCCTTTCGATAACACAGTTCTTGTGGTATTGGCAAAGTGATATTTGGAAGCCCATAGAGAGCTATGGTGAAAAAGGAAATATCCTCAGATGAAATCTGGAAAGAAGCATTCTGAGAAACTGCGTAGTGTTCTGTTAATTCCTCTCACAGAGTTACATCTGTATTTCGTGGATCTCTTTGCTAGCCTTATTCCTGTGGAATCTGAGAACAGATATTTCGGATCCCTTTGAAGACTATAGGGCCAAAGGAAATATCCTCCGATAACAAAGGGAAAGAATCTTTCTGCGAAACTTCTTTGTGTTGTGTGAAATCATCTCACAGATTTACAGCTTTCCCCTCAAGAAGCCTTTCGCTAAGACAGTTCTTGTGGAATTGGCAAAGTGTTATTTGGAAGCCCATAGTTGTCTATGGTGAAAAAGGAAATATCCTGAGATGAAATCTGGAAAGAAGCTTTCTGAGAAACTGCTCTGTGATGTGTGACTTCCACTCACAGAGTTACCTCTGTATTTCCTGGATCTCTTTGCTAGCCTTATTTCTGTGGAATCTCAGAAGAGATATTTCGGATCCCTTTGAAGACTATAGGGCCAACGGAAATACCTCCGATAACAAAGAGAAAGAAGCTTTCTGAGAAACTTCTTTGTGTTCTGTGAAATCATCTCACAGAGTTACAGCTTTCGCCTCAAGAAGCCTTTCTCTAAGACAGTTCTTGTGGAATTGGCAAAGTGATATTTGGAAGCCCATAGAGGGCTATGGTGAAAAAGGAAATATCCTCAGATGAAATCTGGAAAGAAACTTTCTGAGAAACTGCTTACTGTTCTGTTAATTCATCTCACAGAGTTACATGTGTATTTGGTGGATCTCTTTGCTAGCCTTATTTCTGTGGAATCTGAGAACAGATATTTCGGATCCCTTTGAAGACTATAGGGCCAAAGGAAATATCCTCAGATGAAATCTGGAAAGAAGTTTTCTGAGAAACTGCTTAGTGTTCTGTTGATTCATCTCACAGAGTTACATCTGTATTTCGTGGATCTCTTTGCTAGCCTTATGTCTGTGGAATCTGCGAACAGATATTTCGGATCCCTTTGAAGACTATAGGGGCAAAGGAAATACCTCCGATAACAAAGAGAAAGAAGCTTTCTGAGAAACTTCTTTTTGTTCTGTGAAATCATCTCACAGAGTTACAGCTTTCCCCTCAAGAAGCCTTTCGATAAGACAGTTCTTGTGGAATTGGCAAAGTGATATTTGGAAGCCCATAGAGATATATGGTGAAAAAGGAAATATCCTC
>NW_020252979.1:0-1406 GCF_003255815.1 Theropithecus gelada
AAAAAAAAAAAAAAAAAAGGAAAAAAAGAAAGGAAAAAAGAAAAAAGGAGTTTAATTGAGTAATGAATGATTCGCGAATCAGGCAGCCCCCAGAAGCACAGCAGATTCACAGAGACTCCTGGGCTGGCTTGTGGTGGAACAAACTTATAGACAAAAAAGTTAAAGTGATGTACAGGAATCTGAAGTGAGGTACAGAAACAGTGAGATTGGTTACAGCTCTGTGTTTGTCTTATATGAATACAGTTTGAACACTCAGCAGTCTATGAGTGATTGAAGTATGGCTGCTAAGATTGGTCAAGACTCAGCTACTGTTTTGGGTGCATACTATTAAGTTAGGTTTTCAATTTTGTCTGACTGTTAAGCTAGGTTACAGTTCATCCACAAGGACTTAAATATAGAAGTACAGAGTCCTTCTCAGGCCATATTTAGTTTGCTTTAACAAGCACAATTTAGTGTTTTCTCTCCTTCAGCCAGGACTGAATACAGATCTATTAGCTGCCTCAATATTGATTTGTTTTTTTAAAAAATTAAGGTAAAATACGCATAAATAAAATTTACCACCTTAACCATTTTTAAGCATACAGTTCAGCCCCCTTACGTACATTCATGTTCTATGCAACCATCACCACCTTCCATCTCCAGAAAGTGATCATCTTCCCAAACTGAAACTGTAAGCATTGCCCAGTCCTTGATAACACAATTCTCCTTCCTATCTCCATGGCTGTGACCTCTCTAGGTACCTCATATGAGTGGACTCATAGAACATTTGTCCTTCTGTGACCGGCACGGTTCACCTAGCATGTTGTCTTTGAGGTTTATCCATGTGTAGCATGTGTCAGAATCCCTTTCCTTTTCACGGCTGGGCAATAGTCCACTGCATGTACTATCACATTTTGCTTCTGCACTCATCTGTCAATGGCCAGCCCCTTAGGTCGCTTCTTTCTTTTGGCTATTGTGAATAATACTGCTCTGAACACAAGTGTAGAAATACTTTTGCAGTTTCTACTTATAGTTTGTTTGGGTATATATAACTATTGATTATTGTAACCTAAAAATGTTATTTTCAGTTTAGTTCACCACACTATTTAATTGAACAGCATTGTTTGTGTACCATGTTCATGTAAAAAATACTAGTGAAAAAGAGGACAGAGTCTAGCTTATGGAAGGCTTTCAAACTGAAGAAGAAACATTATTTAAAATAATGATAATATTTCATGTTACTGTTTTATTATATATGCCAGTGGTTTTATTATATATGCCAGTGGTTTTAAAGACTTTTAGCATATTATCTAGGAAGCAAGCCCAACAAGAGCTTTCATTCTGAATTCTCATTTTTCTAATATAGTTAAAACATAAAAGTAGAAACTCTAGAGTTAGACGCTGTTGTGAGTGAATGTAGCTCTGTC
>NW_020252980.1:0-520 GCF_003255815.1 Theropithecus gelada
TAATTGGCAAAGTGATATTTGGAAGCCCTTAGAGGGCTATGGTGAAAAAGGAAATATCCTCAGATGAAATCTGGAGAGAAGCTTTCTGAGAAACTGCTCTGTGATGTGTGACTTCCACTCGGAGATTTACATCTGTATGTCGTGGATCTCTTTGCTAGCCTTATTTCTGTGGAATCTGAGTACAGATATTTCGGATTCCTTTGAAGACTATAGGGCCAAAGGAAATATCCTCCGATTACAAAGAGAAAGAAACTTTCTGAGAAACATCTTTGTGTTCTGTGAAATCATCTCACAGAGTTACAGCTTTCCCCTCAAGAAGCCTTTCGCTAAGACAGTTCTTGTGGAATTGGCAAAGTGATATTTGGAAGCCCATAGAGGGCTAGGGTGAAAAAGGTAATATCCTCAGATGAAATCTGGATAGAAGCTTTCTGAGACTCTGCTTAGTGTTCTGTTAATTCATCTCACAGAGCTCTATCTGTATTTCGTGGATCTCTTTGCTAGCCTTATTTCTGTGGAATCT
>NW_020252980.1:551-1406 GCF_003255815.1 Theropithecus gelada
CTCACAGAGTTACAGCTTTCCCCTCAAGAAGCCTTTCGCTAAGACAGTTCTTGTGGAATTGGCAAAGTGATATTTGGAAGCCCATAGAGGGCTAGGGTGAAAAAGGAAATATCCTGAGATGAAATCTGGAAAGAAGCTTTCTAAGATACTGCTTAGTGTTCTGTTAATTCATCTCACAGAGCTCTATCGGTATTTCGTGGATCTCTTTGCTAGCCTTATTTCTGTGGAATCTGAGAACAGATATTTCGGATCCCTTTGAAGACTATAGGGCCAAAGGAAATATCCTTGGATAACAAAGAGGAAGAAGCTTTCTGAGAAACTACTTTGTGTTCTTTGAAATCATCTCACAGAGTTACAGCTTTCCTCTCAAGAAGCCTTTCGCTAAGACAGTTCTTGTGGAATTGGCAAAGTGATATTTTGAAGCCTTTAGAAGGCTATGGTGAAAAAGGAAATATCCTGAGATGAAATCTGGAAAGAAGCTTCCGGAGAAACTTCTCTGGGATGTGTGACTTCCACTCACAGAATTACATCTGTATTTCGTGGATCTCTTTGCTAGACTTATTTCTGTGGAATCTGAGAACAGATAATTCGGTTCCCTTTGAAGACTATAGGGCCAAAGGAAATATCCTTGGATAACAAATGGAAAGAAGCTTTCTGAGAAACTTCTTTGTGTTCTGTGAAATCCTCTCACAGAATTACAGCTTTACCCTCAAGAAGCCTTTCGCTAAGACAGTTGTTGAGGAATTGGCAAAGTGATATTTGGAAGCCCATAGAGGGCTATGGTGAAAAAGGAAATATCCTCAGATGAAATCTGGAAAGAAGTTTTCAGAGAAACTGCTTAGTGTTCTGTTAATT
>NW_020252981.1:0-1407 GCF_003255815.1 Theropithecus gelada
ATCCACGAAATATAGATGTAACTCTGTGAGATGAATTAAGAGAACACTAAGCAGTTTCTCAGAAAGATTCTTTCCAGATTTAATTTGAGGATATTTCCTTTTTCACCATAGCCCTCTATGGGCTTCGAAATATTACTTTGCCAATTCCAGAAGAACAGTCTTAGCGAAAGGCTTCTTGAGGGTAAAGCTGTAACTGTGTTAGATGATTTCACAGAGCACAAAGAAGTTTCTCAGAAATCTTCTCTCTCTTTGTTATCGGAGGATATTTCCTTTGGCCCTATAGTCTTCATCGGGATCCGAAATATCTGTTCTCAGATTCCACAGAAATAAGTCTAGCAAAGAGATCCACAAATACAGATGTAACTCAGTGAGATGAATTAACAGAACACTAATCAGTTTCTCAGAAAGATTCTTTCCAGATTTCATCTGAGGATATTTCCTTTTTCACCATAGCCCACTAAGGGCTTCCAAATATCACATTGCCAATTCCACAAGAACTGTCTTAGCGAAAGACTTCTTTAGGGGAAAGCTGTAACTCTGNTGTTATCGGAGGATATTTCCTTTGGCCCTATAGTCTTCATCGGGATCTGAAATATCTGTTCTCAGATTCCACAGAAATAAGTCTAGCAAAGAGATCCACAAATACAGATGTAACTCAGTGAGATGAATTAACAGAACACTAATCAGTTTCTCAGAAAGATTCTTTCCAGATTTCATCTGAGGATATTTCCTTTTTCACCATAGCCCACTAAGGGCTTCCAAATATCACATTGCCAATTCCACAAGAACTGTCTTAGCGAAAGACTTCTTTAGGGGAAAGCTGTAACTCTGTGAGATGATTTCACAGAACACAAAGAAGTTTCTCAGAACGCTTCTTTCTCTTTTTTACCGGAGGATATTTCCTTTGGTCGTATAGTCTACAAATGGATCCGACATATCTATTCTCAGATTCCACAGAAATAAGGCTAGTAAAGAGATCCACGAAATACAGATGTAACTCTGTGGGTGGAAGTCACACATCACAGAGCAGTTTCTCAGAAAGCTTCTTTCCAGATTTCAGCTGAGGATATTTCCGTTTTCACCATAGCCCTCTAGGGGTTCCAAATATCACTTTGCCAATTCCACAAGAAATGACTTAGCGAAAGGCTTCTTGAGGGGAAAGCTGTAATTCTGTGAGATGATTTCACAGAACACAAAGAAGTTACTCAAAAAGCTTCTTTCTCTTTGTTATTGGAGGATATTTCCTTTGGCCCTATAGCCTACAAAGGTATCCGAAATATCTGTTCTCAGATTCCACAGAAATAAGGCTAGCAAATAGATCCATGAAATACAGATGTAACTCTGTGAGATGAATTAGCAGAACGCTAAGCAGTTTCTCAGAAACCTTTCCAGATTTCATCTGAGGAT
>NW_020252982.1:0-1406 GCF_003255815.1 Theropithecus gelada
AAAAAAAAATTTTTTTTCTTTGTCTTTAGTTTTTGGTAGTTTTTAAAAATTTTTTCATTTAATTTAATTTTTATAGACAAGGTCTTAGTCTGTCACCCAGGCTGGAGTGCAGTGGTGCGATCATAGCTCACTGCAATCTCAAACTCCTGGGTCCAAGCAATCCTCCTTCCCCAGCCTTCCCGGCAGCTGGGAATATAGGCACGCACCACATACCAGGGTAAGTTTTAATTTTTTTGTAGAGATTGGGTCTCGCTATGTTGCCCTGGCTGGTCTTGAACTTCCGACCTCAAGCTGTCCTCCACCTCAGCCTCCCAAAGCGCTAGGATTACAGGCACGGGCCACTGTGCCCAGCCAGTTGTTTTTGTTTTTGTCTGTCTTTTGAGAAGGAGTTATGCTCTTATTGCCCAGGCTGGAGAGCGGTAGTGCAATCTAGCTCACTGCAACCTCCACCTCCTGAGTTCAAGCAATTCTCCGGCCTCAGCCTCCCTAGTAGCTGAGATTACAGGCATGCGCCACCACGCCTGACTAATTTTGGTATTTTTGGTAGAGATGGGGTTTCTCCATGTTGGTCAGGCTGGTCTCGAACTACTGACTTCAGGTGATCTGCCTCCCTCAGACTCCCAAAGTGCTAGGATTACCGGTGTGAGCCCCCGTGCTCAGCTCAGCCAGATTTTGGTAGTTTTATTATGACGTCATTTCTTGGTGTGTGTTTTTCTGTTTTGTTTTGGTTTGGTTTTTTGAGATAGTCTCACTCTGTTGCCCAGACTAGAGTGCAGTGGCGTGATGTTGGCTCACTGCAACCTCCGCCTCCCAGGTTCAAGTGATTCTCTTGTCTCGGCCTCCTGAGTAGCTCGGACTACAGGTGTGCACCACCACACCCGACTAATTTTTCACCACTTTGGTCAGGCTGGTCTCAAACTCCTGACCTCTTGATCCGCCTGCCTCAGCCTTTCAAAGTGCTGGGATTACAGGCATGAGCCACCACGCCCAGCTGGTGTGGGTTTTTTTGTTTTTGTTTTTTTAAAGTTTAACCTATTTTAGTTTCCCTCCATGTATTAGTCAGGGTTCTCTAAAGGGACAGAAGTAATAGATGAATGTATGAAGGGAGTTGATTAGGAGAACAGACTCACACCATCACAAGTTGAAGTCCCACGATAGGCCATCTGCAAGCTGAAGAGCCAGGAAGCCAGTCTTGGCTGAGGTTTAAACCTCACAAGTAGGGAAGCCGACAGTGCAGCTTTCAGTTTGTGGCCAAAGGCCCGAGAGCCCCTGGCAAACCACTGGTGTAGGTCCCAGAGTCCAAAAGCTGAAGAACTCGGAGTCCAATGTTCGAGGGCAGGAAGCATCCAGCGCAAGAAAAAGATGGAGGCCGGAAGTCTCAGCAAGTCTGCTCTTCCCATGCCTGC
>NW_020252983.1:0-1406 GCF_003255815.1 Theropithecus gelada
ATTTGGAAGCCCATCGATGGCTATGGGAAAAAGAAACCATGCTCAGATAGAAACAGGAAAGAAGATTTCGGAGAAATTGCGTTGTGTTCTGTGAATTCATGTCACAGAGTTACAGCTTTCCCCTCAAGAAGCCGTTTGCTAAGACTGTTCTTCTGGAATTTACAAAGTGATATTTGGAAGCCGATAGAGGGCTACGGTGAGAAAGAAAATATCTTCAGTAAAAACTGGAAAGAAGCTTTTTGACAAACTATGTCGTGATGTGTGACTTCCACTCACTGAGTTACAGCTGTATTTCGTGGAGCAGTTTCCTAGCCTAACTTCTGTGCAATCTAAGAACTGATATTTCGGATCCCTTGGAAGACTATAGGGCCAAAGGAAAATTCCTCTGATAGAAAGGAGAAAGAACTTTCTGAGAACTTCTTTGCGATCTGTGAATTCATCTCACAGAGTTACAACTTTCCCCTCAAGAAGCCGTTCGCTAAGACTATTCTAGTGCAATTTACAAAGTGATATTTGGAAGAACATAGACGGTTATGTTGAAAAAGAAAATATCCTCAGATAAAAGCTGGAAAGAATCTTTCGAGAAAATTATTTCTGTACTGTGAAATCATCTCAGAGAGTTACATGTTTCCCCTCAAGAAGCCGTTCGCTAAGACTGTTCTTGTGGAATTTGCAAAGTGATATTTGGAAGCCCATGGAGGGCTATGGGGAAAAAGAAAATATCCTTAGATGAAAACCTGAAAGAAGCTTTCTGAGAAACTGCTTAGTGTTCTGTTAATTCATCTCACAGAGTTACAGCTTTCCCCTCAAGAAACCGTTCGCTAAGACTGTTCTTGTGGAATTTGCAAAGTGATATTTGGAAGCCCTTAGAGGGCAATGGTGAAAAAGAAAGTATCCTCACAGAAATACTGGAAAGAAGGTTTCTGAGAAATTGCTTTGTGATGTGTGACTTCCACTCGCAGAGATACAGCTGTATTTCGTGGAGCTGTTTGCTAGTCTTCTTTCTGTGGATTCTGAGAACTGATATTTCGGATCCCTTTGAAGACTGTAGGGCCCAAGGAATTATCCTCCGATATAAAAGAGTAAGAAAGTTTCTGACAAACTCCTTTATGTTCTGTGAAATCATCTCACATATTTACAGCTTTCCCCTCTAGAAGCCTTTTCACTAAGACTGTTCTTGTGTAATTGGGAAAGTGATATTTGGAAGCCCATAGAGGTCTATGGTGAAAAAGAAAATATCCTCAGAGAAAAACTAGAAAGGAGCTTTCTGAGAAACTGCTTTGTTATGGGTGACTTCCAATCACAGAGTTATAGCTGTATTTCGTGGAGCTGTTTGCTAGCCTCATTTCTGTGGAATCTGAGACCTGATACTTCGGATCCCTTTGAAGACTATAGTGTCAAAGGAA
>NW_020252984.1:0-1406 GCF_003255815.1 Theropithecus gelada
CCAAATATCACTTTCCCCTCAAGAAGACTTTCGTTAAGACAGTTCTTGTGGAATTGGCAAAGTGATATTTGGAAGCCTGTAGAGGGCTATGGTGAAAAAGCAAATATCCTCAGATGAAATCTGGAAAGAAGATTTCTGAGAAATTGCTCTGTGATGTGTCACTCCCACTCACCGAGTTACATGTGTATTTCGTGGATCTCTTTGCTAGCCTTATTTCTGTGGAATCTGAGAACAGATATTTCGGATCCCTTTGAAGACTATAGGGCCAAAGGAAATATCCTCCGATAACAAAGAGAAAGAAGCTTTGTGAGAAACTTCTTTCTGTTCTGTGAAATAACCTCACTGAGTTACAGCTTTCCCCTCAAGGAGCCTTTCGCTGAGACAGTCCCTGCGGAATTGGCAAAGTGATATTTGGAAGCCCATAGAGGGCTATGGTGAAACTACAAATATCCTTAGATGAAATCTGGAAAGAAGCTTTCTGAGAAACTGCTTAGNTTACAGCTTTCCCCTCAAGGAGCCTTTCGCTGAGACAGTTCATGCGGAATTGGCAAAGTGATATTTGGAAGCCCATAGAGGGCTATGGTGAAACTACAAATATCCTTAGATGAAATCTGGAAAGAAGCTTTCTGAGAAACTGCTTAGTGTTCTGTTAATTCAACTCAGAGAGTTACATCTGTTTTCGTGGATCTCTTTGCTAGCCTTATTTCTGTGGAATCTGATAACAGATAATTCGGATTCCTTTGAAGACTATAGGGCCAAAGGAAATATCCTCCGATAACAAAGAGAAAGAAGCTTTCTGAGAAACTTCTTTGAGTTCTGTGAAATCATCTCACAGAGTTACAGCTTTCTCCTCAAGAAGCCTTTCGCTAAGACAGTTCTTGTGGAATTGGCAAAGTGATAGTAGGAAGCACATAGAGGGCTATGTTGAAAAAAGAAATATCCTCATATGAAATCTGGAAAGAAGCTTTTTGAGAAACAGATTAGTGTTCTGTTAATTCATCTCACAGAGTTACATCTGTATTTCTTGGATCTCTTTGCTAGCCTTATTTCTGTGGAATCTGAGAACAGATATTTCGGATCCCATTGAAGACTATATGGCCAAAGGAAATATCCTCCGATAACAAAGAGAAAGAGGCTTTCTGAGAAACTTCTTTGTGTTCTGTGAAATCATCTCACAGAGTTACAGCTTTCCCCTCAAGAAGCCATTCGCTAATAAAGTTCTTCTGGAATTGGCATAGTCATATGTGGAAGCCCGTAGAGGGCAATGGCGAAAAAGGAAATAACCTCCGATGAAATCTGGACAGAAGCTTTCTGAGAAACTGCTTAGTGTTCTGTTAATTCATCTCACAGAGTTACATGTGTATTTCGAGGATCTCTATGCTAGCCTTATTTCTGTGGAATCTGAG
>NW_020252985.1:0-1404 GCF_003255815.1 Theropithecus gelada
TTCTGAGAAACTGCTTAGTGTTCTGTTAATTCATCTCACAGAGTTATCTGTATTTCGTGGATCTCATTGCTAGCCTTATTTCTTTGGCATCTGAGAATAGATATTTCGGATCCCTTTGAAGACTATAGGGACAAAGGAATATCCTCCGATAACAAAGAGAAAGAAGCTTTCTGAGAAACTTCTTTGTGTTCTGTAAAATCGTCTCACAGAGTTACAGCTTTCCCCTCAAGAAGCCTTTCCCTAAGACAGTTCTTGTGGAATTGCCAAATTGATATTTGGAAGCCCATAGAGGGCTATGGTGAAAAAGGAAATATCCTCAGATGAAAAAGGGAAAGAAGCTTTCTGAGACACTGCTCTGCGATGTGTGACTTCCACTCACAGAGTTACATCTGTATTTCTTGGATCTCTTTGCTAGCCTTATTTCTGTGGAATATGACAACAGATATTTCGGATCCCTTTGAAGACTATGGGGCCAAAGGAAATATCCTCCGATAACAAAGAGAAAGAAGCATTCTGAGAAACTTCTTTGTGTTCTCTGAAATCATCTCACAGAGTTACAGCTTCCCACTCAAGAAGCCTTTCGCTAAGACAGTTCGTGTGGAATTGGCAGAGTGATATTTGGAAGCACATAGAGGGGTATGGTGAAAAAGAAAATATGCTCAGATGAAATCTGGAAAGAAGCTTTTTGAGAAACTGCTTAGTGTTCTGTTAATTCATCTCACAGAATTACATGTGTTTCGTGGATCCCTTTGCTAGCCTTATTTCTGTGGAATCTGAGAACAGATATTTCGGATCCCTTTGAATACTCTAGGGCCAAAGGAAATACCTCTCATAACAAAGAGAAAGAAGCTTTCTGAGAAACACCTTGTGTTCTGTGAAATCATCTCACAGAGTTACAGCTTTCCCCTCAAGAAGCCTTTCTCTAAGACAGTTCCTGTGGAATTGGCAAAGTGATATTTGAAAGCCCATAGAGGGCTATGGTGAAAAAGGAAATATCCTCAGAAGAAATCTGGAAAGAAGCTTTCTGAGAAACCGCTTAGTGTTCTGTTAATTCATCTCACAGAGTTACATCTGTATTTCGTGGATCTCTTTGCTGGCTTATTTTTGTGGAATCTGAGAACAGATATTTCTGATCCCTTTGAAGACTATAGGGCCAAAGGAAATATCCTCCGATAACAAAGAGAAAGAAGCTTTCTGAGAAACTTCTTTGTGTTCTGTGAAATCATCTCACAGAGTTACAGCTTTCCGATGAAGAAGCCTTTCGATAAGACAGTTCTTGTGGAATTGGCAAAGTGATATTTGGAAGCCCCTAGAGGGCTATGGTGAAAAAGGAAATATCCTCAGATGAAATCTGGAAAGAAGCTTTCTGAGAAACTGCTCTGTGATGTGTGACTTCCACTCACA
>NW_020252986.1:0-1404 GCF_003255815.1 Theropithecus gelada
AATTATAAAATATTCAAGAATTAACCTTGAAATCCACCTATCTTTTATGGGGACCAAAAAAACAAACAAACAAACAAACAAAAAAACAAAACAAAACAACAAAAAATAAAACCAAGCAACCTGAAATCTCTTTCTAGGCCATGTCAGAAGACTGGGCGAGAGGGTGCCATTCAGCCCTGTGTGGAGAGGCCTGGCGGGAGGTGCCCACTGTTGCTGTGGCTGTGCTTGCCAGGTTCCAGTGCCCACATTCCTGCAGCTTTAGAGGCCTGGGGGCGACTCTGGGCTGTGGCAGATGTCATGGCCCCTCTGTGCCTGCCTTGCACCTCAGCTGGCCCAGTGCTTTGAGCTGCCCCGGCCCCCTCTGCCCTCCCCATAAGCAATGCTGGGACCTAGCTTTCCCGTGGCGGCCCCTCCCCTGCTGGGCTACGTGGCTCAGGGACAGGACGCCCTGGCCCCTCGGCCCTACAGCTCAGTCACAGGTCAGTGGGCCGTGCTGGTGCTCTCTGTTCAGACCTCCAGGGCCTGAGCTCCTGAGATGCCGGGTGCTGACCAGGCCTGTCTGGGATCTTCCCAGCCACCAGGCTGGGATGCCAGGGCGTGCTGGAGCCTGCCTGCCCAATGCCTGGCTCAGCCAAGCTGCTTCAGGTAGGGGTGTGTGTGTGTGTGTGTGTGTGTGTATGTGTGTGTGTGTGTGTGTGTGTGGTGTGTGTTGTAGAGGCAGGGGGACAGGGGTTGGACCTGCAGGGAATGGAGTCGGCTCCCTGAGCCTGGAGAGCAGCTTGAGCTTCTGGGAGGACTTGGAGGGGACGGGCCCAGGGCTCCTCCCTTCTGTTTAGTCACTTGGGCTTTGGATGTGCTGTGTGACACCAAGTCAGTCACTTCACCTCTCTGGGAGGCTGCATCCCAGACAGGGGCTGAGCATCTCATTCTGCAGACTCTTGGTGAGGGCTCTCGTTGTTGTGGTTTGGGGAAACACAGTATTTGACTCCGGCTTGGGGCTGGAATGGCAGGGCCCTGAAACCCAGCCAGGGAAGGCCAGAGAGGCAAGGGCTTCTCAGCTGATGCAGACACAGGCCAGGTCAGGGGCACAAAGGAGGGTGTAGAGCTGGGTGGGACTCAGAAGGAGGGCAGTGGCAGGACAGGATTTGTAGAAGCAGTAACACCTGAGTTTCAGCATGGGGGACAGAACCTGGGTAGGGGGCCCTGTAAATAGCCAGACATAGCCTGGTGGGTGTGGGCTCTATTGAGGTTGTGGCCACAACAAGAACTTGGGTTTGATCTTGCAGGTACTGGGGAGCTATGGTGTGCTTTAGAGCACAGGAGGGGGCATGTCAGATGTGTGTTTGAGATGCTGTCATGGCAGCCAGGATGGAGACGAGGTGAGTTGGGGAGCTGGGAATGGGA
>NW_020252987.1:0-1404 GCF_003255815.1 Theropithecus gelada
AGAGGGCTATGGTGAAAAAGGAAATATCCTCAGGTGAAATCTGGAAACAAGCTTTCTGCGAAACTGCTTAGTGTTCTGTTAATTCATCTCACAGAGTTACATCTGTATTTTGTGGATCTCTTTGCTAGCCTTATTTCTGTGGAATCTGAGAACAGATATTTCGGATCCCTTTGAAGACTATAGGGCCAAAGGAAATATCCTCCGATAACAAAGAGAAAGAAGCTTTGTGAGAATCTTCTTTGTGTTCTGTGAAATCATCTCACAGAGTTACAGCTTTCCCCTCAATAAGCATTTAGCTAAGACAGTTCGTGTGGAATTGGCAGGGTGATATTTGGAAGCCCAGAGAGGGCTATGGTGAAAAAGGATATATCCTCAGATGAAATCTGGAAAGAAGCTTTCTGAGAAACTGCTTAGTGTTCTCTTAATTCATCTCACAGAGTTACATCTGTATTTCGTGTATCTCTTTGCTAGCCTTATTTCTGTGGAATCTGAGAACAGGTATTTCGGATCCCTTTGAAAAGTATAGAGCCAAAGGAAATATCCTCCGATAACAAAGAGAAAGAAGCTTTCTGAGAAACTTCTTTGTGTTCTGTGAAATCATCTCAAAGAGTTACAGCTTTCCCCTCAAGAAGCCTTTCGCTAAGACAGTTCTTGTGGAATTGGTAAAGTGATATTTGGAGCCCATAGAGGGCTATGGTGAAAAAGGAAATATCCTCAGATGAAATCTGGAAAGAAGTTTTCTGTGAAACTGCTTAATGTTCTGTTAATTCATCTCACAGAGTTACATCTGTATTTTGTGGATCTCTTTGGTGGCCTTATTTCTGTGGAATCTGAGAAGAGATATTTCGGATCGCTTTGAAGACTATAGGGCCAAAGGAAATATCCTCCGATAACAAAGAGAAAGAAGCTTTCTGAGAAACTTCTTTGTGTTCTGTGAAATCATCTCACAGAGTTACAGATTTCCCCTCTAGAATACTTTCGATAAGACAGTTCTTGTGGAATTGGCAAAGTGATATTTGGAAGCCCATAGTGGGCTACGGTGAAAAAGGAATTATCCTCCGATGAAATGTGGAAAGAAGGTTTCTGGGAAACTGCTTAGTGTTCTGTTCATTCATCTCACAGAGTTACATCTGTATTTCGTGGATCTCTTTGCTAGCCTTATTTCTGTGGAATCTGAGAAGAGATATTTTGGATCCCTTTGAAGAGTATAGGGCCAAAGGAAATATCCTCCGATAACAAAGAGAAAGAAGCTTTCTGGGAATCTACTTTGTGTTCTGTGAAATCATCTCACGGAGTTACAGCTTCACCCTCAAGAAGCCTTTCGCTAAGACAGTTCTTGTGGAATTGGCAAAGTGATATTTGGAAGCCCATAGAAGGCTATGGTGAAAAAGGAAATATCCTCAG
>NW_020252988.1:0-1404 GCF_003255815.1 Theropithecus gelada
GACAAAATCTCTAATTTCCAGGAGCTAATATTGAAAATAAGATTAAAGACAAACAAAATAATCATAACAACAATGAATATTATATTCATAAATATAGCTGTAAGAGATTTTAGTAAATCTTTTAAATTACAAAAATGTAAAAATTATTAAAACTAAAATGGCCAGGTTTGATGGCTGATGCCTGTAATCCCAACACTTTGGGATGCCAAGGTGGGAGGATCATTTGAGCCCAGGAGTTTGAAACCAGTCTGGGTGCTACAGGAAAACTCTGTCTACAAAGAAATAGAAAATTAGCCAGGTATAGTGGTGCATTCCTATAGACTCAGCTACTAAGGAGGCTGAGGTAGGAGGATTGCTTCAGCCTGAGAGGTCAAGGCTGTAGACAGCCATGATCATACCACTGCACTCCAGCCCGGGGGGACAGAGCGAGACACTGTCTCAAGAAAAAAAAAAATTATTCGATGTAGTCCTCAAACTATTATGTAGAATACTATTGTTTACATCACATCACATGAGTCCTTTCAATGGCTGAACACTTATTTCAGTGCGATCCAGAAAGCTTTCCTGGGAACTAAGTACACCTAAGAACAATTCAGTATGAAAGAGTTACTGCCTTGACAGGAAGATTGTAAACATTTAAAAAGGCAAATAAATAAATAAAAGAGTGAAAACTGTAGCTCTGTGAGGCTCAAATAACATCTCATTCAAGTCACAATGAACATCTTGCAATCATTATGAACACCATATAATTCACTTAATACATTTTGCCTGAACGTCCAACACATCTGAATGACCAGCACCTGTATGTAGCCAAGAAATTGACAATCATTTATAAATTATCACTTACGACTCCATCTGCTCTACGCACTTATTTTTTTAATTTTATCCATTTATTTATTCTTTTTATTTTTTGTAGAGATGGGATCTCACTATGTTACCCAGGTTGGTCCAGAAACAGAAACAGGCCCACATTAATTTCAGAAATCAGATGACAATACAGTCATTCGATTTATGAAAAAACGTGCCACACGGTGCAGAAGGAAAAGGATGGTCTTTTCAACAAATGGTGCTGGATCAAGCAGACACATCCATGTAGTAAACAGTGATCATAGCCAAGTGGGGTAGCTCATGCCTGTAATCCCAGCACTCTGGGAGGCTGAAGCAGGCAGATTACTTGAGCCCAAGAGTTCGAGACCAACCTGGGAAACATGCTGAATCCCCATCTCTACAAAAAATACGAAAATTAGCCAGGCATGGTGGCGCACGCCTACAGTCGCAGCTACTCAGGAGGCTGGGGTGGGAGGATTGCTTGAGCCAGGAGGTGGAGGTTGCAGTGAGCTGACATGCTGCCACCACACTCTAGCCTGGGCAATAGAGTGAGGCCCTGTCTGAAAAAAAAAAAAA
>NW_020252989.1:0-282 GCF_003255815.1 Theropithecus gelada
GTCTGTAATCCCAGCTACTCAGGAGGCTGTGATGGGAGGATCGCTTTAGGAGGTCAAGGCTGCAGTGAGCTGTGATCATGCCACTGCACTCCAGCCTGGGTGGCAGAGTGAGACCCTGTCTCAAAAAAAAAAAAAAAAAGATTGGAGGGAAGAATTTTTGAGGATACTGTGGTGCAGGGAAAGGGCGTGCTATGTATATGCAGATGGTCATCAGCTCTTCAAACTTAACTCTGGAACAGGCTACCTTTCATACTTTTTTTTTTTTTTTTTTTTTTTTTTTTG
>NW_020252989.1:360-1405 GCF_003255815.1 Theropithecus gelada
TTTTTTTTTTTTTTTTTTTTTGAGACGGAGTCTTGCTGTGCCCCAGGCTGGAGTGCAGTGGCGCGCGATCTCGGCTCACTGCAAGCTCCGCCCCGCCGGTTTCACGCCATTCTCCTGCCTCAGCCTCCCAAGTAGCTGGGACTACAGGCGCCCGCCACCTCACCCGGCTAATTTTCTTGTATTTTTAGTAGAGACGGGGTTTCACCGGGTTAGCCAGGATGGTCTCGATCTCCTGACCTCGTGATCTGCCCATCTCGGCCTCCCAAAGTGCTGGGATTACAGGCTTGAGCCACCACGCCCGGCCCCTTTCATACATTTTATATACTGTATACTGACAGACCCAACACACTTTTCAAAGGCCACATTTGAACTTTTTAAAAAAATTTTTATTTTTTTAAGACAAAGTCCTGCTCTGTCACCTGGGACGTAGTTCAGTGGCACAATCTTGGCTNAGACGGAGTCTTGCTGTGCCCCAGGCTGGAGTGCAGTGGCGCGCGATCTCGGCTCACTGCAAGCTCCGCCCCGCCGGTTTCATGCCATTCTCCTGCCTCAGCCTCCCAAGTAGCTGGGACTACAGGCGCCCGCCACCTCACCCGGCTAATTTTCTTGTATTTTTAGTAGAGACGGGGTTTCACCGGGTTAGCCAGGATGGTCTCGATCTCCTGACCTCGTGATCCGCCCATCTCGGCCTCCCAAAGTGCTGGGATTACAGGCTTGAGCCACCACGCCCGGCCCCTTTCATACATTTTATATACTGTATACTGACAGACCCAACACACTTTTCAAAGGCCACATTTGAACTTTTTAAAAAAATTTTTATTTTTTTAAGACAAAGTCCTGCTCTGTCACCTGGGACGTAGTTCAGTGGCACAATCTTGGCTCACTGAAACCTCCACCTCCTGGGTTCAAGTGATTCTCCTGCGTCAGCTTCCCAAGTAGCTGGGACTACACGTGCATACCACCACACCCAGCTATTTTTTTGTATTTTTAGTAGAGGTGGGGTTTCACTGTGTTAGCCAGGATGGTCTGGATCTCCTGGCCTGGT
>NW_020252990.1:0-1404 GCF_003255815.1 Theropithecus gelada
TGGGGGCCCTTGAGGTCCACTTTGGGCATCTTGAAACTGGGCATCTCTACCTTGGGCAGGTGCCCTTTGATGCCGGCTCCCTCGGGCAGGTGGCCCTCCAGGAGCCTCACATCCACTTGGCCAGCATGGACCTCCAGATCGGTGGAAGGGGGCTGAATGCTTATGTCCGTGGTCTTGAAGTCCACCTTCGGCGCAGATACGTCCACTGAGGCCTCCATGGACTTGCCTGGGGCGGACAGCCCGAACGATGGCATCTTGAACTTAGGCATTTTGAATTTGCTGTCTTTGGCGATCACGTCCTTGTCGGCCAGGGACAGGTCCCCCTCCAGCCGCACGCCATCCAGCTTGACTCCTGGGGTCTGGTGGTCCACCTCCACGCTGGGCAGAGACACCTCCACATCGGGGGCTGTCACCTCCGCCTTGGGGCCTTTCAGGTCCAGCTTGGGGCCCTTGATATCCACCTGGGGCCCTTTGAGATCCACTTTGGGCATCTTCAAACTTGGCATCTCCACCTTGGACAGGTGCCCTTTGAGACTGGCTCCCTCGGGCACGTGGCCTTCCGGTAGCGTCACATCCACCTGGACAGCCTGGACCTCCAGGTCAGCGGAAGGGGGCTGAATGCTGAGGTCAGTGGTCTTGAGGTCCCCCTGCATGGAGGGGAGGCTCACGTTGGCCTCCATCTTTGGCACAGACACGTCCACCGAGGCCTCAATGGACTTGCCTGGGGCCGACACCCCGAAGGATGGCATCTTGAACTTGGGCATTTTCAACTTGCTGTCTTTGGCGGTCACAACCTTGTCGGCTAGGGACAGTTCCCCCTCCATCCCTGCACCGTCCAGCTTGGCCGCCGGGGCCTGGATGTCCACCTCCATGCTGGGCAGAGACCTCTCCCCGTCAGGGGCCGTCACCTCCGCCTTGGGGCCTTTCAGGTCCAGCTTGGGGCCCTTGATGTGCACCTGGGGGCCCTTGAGGTCCACTTTGGGCATCTTGAAACTGGGCATCTCCACCTTGGGCAGGTGCCCTTTGACGCCTGCTCCCTCGGGCAGGTGGGCCTCCGGGAGCGTCATGTCCACTTGGCCAGCCTGGACCTCCAGGTCGGCGGAAGGGGGCTGAATGCTTATGTCCGTGGTCTTGAGATCCCCCTGCATGGAGACGAGGCTTACGTCGGCCTCCACCTTCGGTGTAGACACGTCCACCGAAGCCTCGATGGACTTGCCTGGGGCCGACACCCCGAAGGATGGCATCTTGAACTTGGGCATTTTGAACTTGCTGTCTTTCGCAGTCACATCCTTGTCAGCCAGGGACAGTTCCCCCTCCAGCCGTGTGCCGTCCAGCTTGGCTCCTGGGGCCTGGATGTCCTGGATGTCCACCTCCACGCTGGGCAGAGACACATCCACGTCAGGG
>NW_020252991.1:0-1404 GCF_003255815.1 Theropithecus gelada
TGGGGGCCCTTGAGGTCCACTTTGGGCATCTTGAAACTGGGCATCTCTACCTTGGGCAGGTGCCCTTTGATGCCGGCTCCCTCGGGCAGGTGGCCCTCCAGGAGCCTCACATCCACTTGGCCAGCATGGACCTCCAGATCGGTGGAAGGGGGCTGAATGCTTATGTCCGTGGTCTTGAAGTCCACCTTCGGCGCAGATACGTCCACTGAGGCCTCCATGGACTTGCCTGGGGCGGACAGCCCGAACGATGGCATCTTGAACTTAGGCATTTTGAATTTGCTGTCTTTGGCGATCACGTCCTTGTCGGCCAGGGACAGGTCCCCCTCCAGCTGCACGCCATCCAGCTTGACTCCTGGGGTCTGGTGGTCCACCTCCACGCTGGGCAGAGACACCTCCACATCGGGGGCTGTCACCTCCGCCTTGGGGCCTTTCAGGTCCAGCTTGGGGCCCTTGATATCCACCTGGGGCCCTTTGAGATCCACTTTGGGCATCTTCAAACTTGGCATCTCCACCTTGGACAGGTGCCCTTTGAGACTGGCTCCCTCGGGCACGTGGCCTTCCGGTAGCGTCACATCCACCTGGACAGCCTGGACCTCCAGGTCAGCGGAAGGGGGCTGAATGCTGAGGTCAGTGGTCTTGAGGTCCCCCTGCATGGAGGGGAGGCTCACGTTGGCCTCCATCTTTGGCACAGACACGTCCACCGAGGCCTCAATGGACTTGCCTGGGGCCGACACCCCGAAGGATGGCATCTTGAACTTGGGCATTTTCAACTTGCTGTCTTTGGCGGTCACAACCTTGTCGGCTAGGGACAGTTCCCCCTCCATCCCTGCACCGTCCAGCTTGGCCGCCGGGGCCTGGATGTCCACCTCCATGCTGGGCAGAGACCTCTCCCCGTCAGGGGCCGTCACCTCCGCCTTGGGGCCTTTCAGGTCCAGCTTGGGGCCCTTGATGTGCACCTGGGGGCCCTTGAGGTCCACTTTGGGCATCTTGAAACTGGGCATCTCCACCTTGGGCAGGTGCCCTTTGACGCCTGCTCCCTCGGGCAGGTGGGCCTCCGGGAGCGTCATGTCCACTTGGCCAGCCTGGACCTCCAGGTCGGCGGAAGGGGGCTGAATGCTTATGTCCGTGGTCTTGAGATCCCCCTGCATGGAGACGAGGCTTACGTCGGCCTCCACCTTCGGTGTAGACACGTCCACCGAAGCCTCGATGGACTTGCCTGGGGCCGACACCCCGAAGGATGGCATCTTGAACTTGGGCATTTTGAACTTGCTGTCTTTCGCAGTCACATCCTTGTCAGCCAGGGACAGTTCCCCCTCCAGCCGTGTGCCGTCCAGCTTGGCTCCTGGGGCCTGGATGTCCTGGATGTCCACCTCCACGCTGGGCAGAGACACATCCACGTCAGGG
>NW_020252992.1:0-1404 GCF_003255815.1 Theropithecus gelada
ATTTGGAAGCCCATCGATGGCTATGGGAAAAAGAAACCATGCTCAGATAGAAAAAAAAAGAAAGTTTCTGAGAAATTGCGTTGTGTTCTGTGAATTCATGTCACAGAGTTACAGCTTTCCCCTCAAGAAGCCGTTTGCTAAGACTGTTCTTCTGGAATTTACAAAGTGATATTTGGAAGCCAGTAGAGGGCTATGGTGAGAAAGAAAATATCATCAGTAAAAACTGGAAAGAAGCTTTCTGACAAACTGCGTCGTGATGTGTGACTTCCACTCACTGAGTTACAGCTGTATTTCGTGGAGCAGTTTCCTAGCCTAACTTCTGTGCAATCTAAGAACTGATATTTCGGATCCCTTGGAAGACTATAGGGCCAAAGGAAAATTCCTCTGATAGAAAGGAGAAAGAACTTTCTGAGAACTTCTTTGCGATCTGTGACTTCATCTCAAAGAGTTACAACTTTCCCCTCAAGAAGCCGTTCGCTAAGACTGTTCTAGTGCAATTTACAAAGTGATATTTGGAAGAACATAGACGGTTATGTTGAAAAAGAAAATATCCTCAGATAAAAGCTGGAAAGAATCTTTCGAGAAAATTATTTCTGTACTGTGAAATCATCTCAGAGAGTTACATGTTTCCCCTCAAGAAGCCGTTCGCTAAGACTGTTCTTGTGGAATTTGCAAAGTGATATTTGGAAGCCCATGGAGGCTATGGGGAAAAAGAAAATATCCTCAGATGAAAACCTGAAAGAAGCTTTCTGAGAAACTGCTTAGTGTTCTGTTAATTCATCTCACAGAGTTACAGCTTTCCCCTCAAGAAACCGTTCGCTAAGACTGTTCTTGTGGAATTTGCAAAGTGATATTTGGAAGCCCTTAGAGGGCAATGGTGAAAAAGAAAGTATCCTCACAGAAATACTGGAAAGAAGGTTTCTGAGAAATTGCTTTGTGATGTGTGACTTCCACTCGCAGAGATACAGCTGTATTTCGTGGAGCTGTTTGCTAGCCTTCTTTCTGTGGATTCTGAGAACTGATATTTCGGATCCCTTTGAAGACTGTAGGGCCCAAGGAATTATCCTCCGATATAAAAGTGTAAGAAAGTTTCTGACAAACTCCTTTATGTTCTGTGAAATCATCTCACATATTTACAGCTTTCCCCTCTAGAAGCCTTTTCGCTAAGACTGTTCTTGTGTAATTGGGAAAGTGATATTTGGAAGCCCATAGAGGTCTATGGTGAAAAAGAAAATATCCTCAGAGAAAAACTGGAAAGGAGCTTTCTGAGAAACTGCTTTGTTATGGGTGACTTCCAATCACAGAGTTATAGCTGTATTTCGTGGAGCTGTTTGCTAGCCTCATTTCTGTGGAATCTGAGACCTGATACTTCGGATCCCTTTGAAGACTATAGTGTCAAAGGAA
>NW_020252993.1:0-1403 GCF_003255815.1 Theropithecus gelada
GAGGATAATTCCTTTTTCACCATAGCCCTCTATGGGCTTCCAAATATCACTTTGCCAATTCCACAACAACTGTCTTAGCGAAAGGCTTCTTGAGGTGAAAGCTGTAACTCTGTGAGATGATTTCAGAGAACAGAAAGAAGTTTCTCAGAAAGCTTCTTTCTCTTTGTTATCGGAGGATATTTCCTTTGACCCTATAGTCTTCAAAGGGATCCGAAATATCTGTTCTCAGATTCCACAGAAATAAGGTTAGCAAACAGATCCACGAAATACAGATGTAACTCTGTGAGATGAATTAACAGAACAGTAAGCAGTTTCTCAGAAAGCTTCTTTCGAGATTTCATCCGAGGACATTTGCTTTTTCACCATAGCCCTCTATGGGCTTCCAAATATCACTTTGCCAAATCCACATGAACTGTCTTAGCGAAAGCCTTCTTGAGGGGAAAGCTGTAACTCTGTGAGATGATTTCACAGAAAACAAAGAAGTTTCTCAGAAAGCTTCTTTCTCTTTGTAATCGGAGGATATTTCCTTTGGCCCTATAGTCTTCAAAGGGATCCGAAATATCTGTTCTGATTCAACAGAAATAAGGCAAGCAAAGAGATCCACGAAACACAGATGAAACTCTGTGAGATGAATTAACAGAACACTAAGCAGTTTCTCAGAAAGCTTCTTTCCAGATTTCATCCGAGGGTATTTCCTTTTTCACCATAGCCCCCTACGGGCTTCCAAATATCACTTTGCCAATTCCACAAGAACTGTCTTAGCGAAAGGCTTCTTGAGGGGAAAGCTGTAACGCTGTGAGATGATTTCAAAGAACACAAAGAAGTTTCTCAGAAATCTACTTTCGCTTTGTTATCGGAGGATATTTCCTTTGGCCCTATCGTCTTCAAAGTGATCCGAAATATCTGTTCTCAGATTCCACAGAAATAAGGCTAGCAAAGAGATCCACGAAATACAAATGTAAATCTGTGAGTTGAATTAACAGAACACTAAGCAGTTTTTCAGAAAGCTTCTTTCCAGATTTCATCTGAGGTTGTTTCCTTTTTCACCATAGACCCCTAAGGGCTTCCAAATATCACTTTGCCAATTCCACAAGAACTGTCTTAGCGAAAGACTTCTTGAGGGGAAAGCTGTAACTCTGTGAGATGATTTCACAGAACACAAAGAAGTTTCTCAGAAAGCTTCTTTCTCTTTGTTATCGGAGGATATTTCCTTTGGCCATATAGTCTCCGAAGGGATCCAAATTATCTTTTCTCAGATTTCACAAATAAGGCTAGCAAAGACATCCACGAAATACAGATGTAACACTGTGAGATGAATTAACAGAACACTAAGCAGTTTCTCAGAATGCTTCTTTCCAGATTTCATCAGAGGATATTTCCTTTTTCACCATAGCCCTCTATGG
>NW_020252994.1:0-1403 GCF_003255815.1 Theropithecus gelada
AGATCCACGAAATACAGATGTAACTCTGTGAGATGGATTAACAGAAATCTGATCAGTTTCTCAGAGAGCTTCTTTCCAGATTTCATCTGAGGATATTTCCTTTTTCACAACAGCCCTCTATGGGCTTCCAAATATCACTTTGCCAATTCCACAAGAACTGTCTTAGCGAAAGGCTTCTTGAGGGCAAAGCTGTAGCTCTGTGACATGATTTCACAGAACACAAAGAAGTTTCTCAGAAAGCTTCTTTCTCTTTGTTATAGGAAGATAGTTCCTTTGGTGCTATAGTCTTCAAAAGGATGCGAAGTATCTGTTCTCAGATTCCACAGAAATAAGGCTAGCAAAGAGATCCACGAAATACAGATGTAACTTTGTGAGTGGAAGTCACACATCACAGAGCAGTTTCTCAGAAAGCTTCTTTCCAGATTTCATCGGAGGATATTTCGTTTTTCACCATAGCCCTCTATGGGCTTCCAAATATCACTTTGCCAATTCCACAAGAACTGTCTCAGGGAAAGGCTTCTTGAGGGGAAAGCTGTAACTCTGTGAGATGATTTCACAGAACACAAAGAAGTTTCTCAGAAAGCTTCTTTCTCTTTGTTATCGGAGGATATTTCTTTGGCCCTAGAGTCTTCAAAATGATCCGAAATATCTGTTCTTAGATTCCACAGAAATAAGGCTAGCAAAGAGATCCACGAAATTCAGATATAACTCTGTGAGATGAATTAAAAGAACACTAAGCAGTTTCTCAGAAAGCTTCTTTCCAGATTTCATCTGAGGATATTTCCTTTTTCACCTTAGCCCTCTATGGGCTTGCAAATATCACTTTGCCAATTCCACAAGAACTGTCTTAGCGAAAGGCTTCTTGAGGGGAAAGCTGTAACTCTGTGAGATGATTTCACAGAACACAAAGAAGTTTCTATGAAATCTTCTTTCTCTTTATTATGGGAGGATATTTCCTTTGTCCCTATAGTCGTCAAAGGGATCCGAAATATCTGTTCTCAGATTCCACACAAATAAGGCTAGCAAAGAGATCCACGAAATACAGATGTAACTCTGTCAGTGGAAGTCACACATCACAGAGTAGTTTCTCAGATAGCTTCTTTCCAGATTTCATCTGAGGATATTTCCTTTTTCACCATAGCCCTCTATGGGCTTCCAAATATCTTTTTGCGAATTCCACAGGAACTGTCTTAGCGAAAGGCTTCCTGAGGGAAAAGCTGTAACTCTGTGGGATGATTTCACAGAACACAAAGAAATTTCTAAGATAGCTTCTTTCTCTTTTTTATCGTAGGATATTTCCTTTGGCCCCATAGTCTTCATAGAGATCCGAAATATCTGTTCTCATATTCCACAGAAATAAGGCTAGCAAAGAGATCCACGAAATACAGATGTAACTCTGTGAG
>NW_020252995.1:0-1403 GCF_003255815.1 Theropithecus gelada
AGAGGCAGATAAAACCACAAAGATGGGGAAAAAGCAGGGCAGAAAAGCTGGAAATTCAAAAAATAAGAGCGCATCTTCCCCTGCAAAGGAACGCAGCTCATCTCCAGCAACGGATCAAAGCTGGACGGAGAATGACTTTGACGAGATGAGAGAAGAAGGCTTCAGTCCATCAAACTTCTCACAGCTAAAAGAGGAATTACGTACCCAGCACAAAGAAACTAAAAATCTTGAAAAAAACAGTGGAAGAATTGATAACTAGAATAATTAATGCAGAGAAGGCCATAAACGAACTGACAGAGTTGAAAACCATGACACGAGAAATACGTGACAAATGCACAAGCTTCAGTAACCGACTCGATCAACTGGAAGAAAGAGTATCAGCGATTGAGGATCAAATGAATGAAATAAAGCGAGAAGAGAAATCTAAAGAAAAAAGACGAAAAAGACATGAACAAAGCCTGCAAAAAGTATGGGATTATTTAAAAAGACCTAATCTATGTCTGATAGGGGTGCCTGAAAATGAGGGGGAAAATGGAACCAAGTTGGAAAACATTCTTCAGGATATCATCCAGGAGAACTTCCCCAACCTAGTAGGGCAGGCCAACATTCAAATTCAGGAAATACAGAGAACACCACAAAGATACTCCTCGAGAAGAGCAACTCCAAGACACATAATTGCCAGATTCACCAAAGTTGAAATGAAGGAAAAAATCTTAAGGGTAGCCAGAGAGAAAGGTCGGGTTACCCACAAAGGGAAGCCCATCAGACTCACAGCAGATCTCTTGGCAGAAACTCTACAAGCCAGAAGACAGTGAGGACCAATATTCAACATTCTTAAAGAAAAGAATTTTAAACCCAGAATTTCATATCCAGCCAAACTAAGTTTCATAAGTGAAAGAGAAATAAAATCCTTTACAGATAAGCAAATGCTTAGAGATTTTGTCACCACCAGGCCTGCCTTACAAGAGACCCTGAAGGAAGCACTAAACATGAAAAGGAGCAACCGGTACCAGCCATTGCAAAAACATGCCAAAATGTAAAGACCATCGAGGCTAAGAAGAAACTGCATCAACTAACGAGCAATATAACCAGTTAATATAATGGAAGGATCAAGTTCATACATAACAATATTAACCTTAAATGTAAATGGATGAAATACTCCAATTAAAAGACATAGACTGGCAAACTGGAGAAAGAGTCAAGACCCATCAGTTTGCTGTATTCAGGAGACCCATCTCACATGCAGAGACATATATAGGCTCAAAATAAAGGGATGGAGGAAGATCTACCAAACAAATGGAGAACAAAAAAAAGCAGGGGTTGCAATATTAGTCTCTGATAAAAGAGACTTTAAATCATCAAAGATCAAAAGAGACAAAGAAGGCCATTACATAATGGTAAAG
>NW_020252996.1:0-7713 GCF_003255815.1 Theropithecus gelada
TGTGGAATGGAGGGACCAAGTTCGAACTTGTAGTAAAGATCCTTGCCACTTGGCTTTGACTCTGGACTCTGGTGGTCTTCTTTGGGGAACAAACGGTCTAGGCATAACATCTGGGGGCTCGTCTGGGATTCCCCAAGCCCACCAGACCCCTGGTCAACGGATCTACTAGGATCGATCTACTGATAGGTGAGCCGGCTCATCTCCGTTTGTCTGTCTGTGTCTGTTCTGAATCTGAATCTGTGACTCGTGAGGTCTGAAACTGGAGCTGGCGCCTTCCTGGTGGACGTGCTATAGGACAGCCAGCGGAGACCGGTGGGAGACGTCCCCTGGCTCTTGTCTGATCTAAATTGCGATCTGGGCTGCCAGAGTGCGATCGCGGTCCGAGCAGCTAACTCTGACCCGGGCTACCGGTGCACGCTTGCGATCTGGGCTGCCGGAGCGCGATCGCGGTCCGAGCAGCTAACTCTGACCCGGGCTACCGGTGCGCGCTTGCGATCTGGGCTGCCGGAGCACGATCGCAGTCGGAGCAGCTAACTCTGACCCGGGCTACCGGTGCATGCTTGCGATCTGGGCTGCCGGAGCGTGATGGCGGTCCGAGCAGCTGACTCTGACCCGGACTGCCGGAGCGCACTTGCGACTAGATATTATTAATAAGCCAGATTTCCTTTACAGGGATTCTAACCCATATTCCTTTACAGGAAGAGACTAAAATTAGTACAGGATGGGTAATACCCAGAGCACTCCCCTATCTCTCCTTACAAGTAATTTCAAAGATGTAAGAGCAAGGGGCCATAATCTTAGTTTAGAAATCAGGAGGGGAAGGCTTATTACCCTATGCTGCTCTGAATGGCCTGCCTTTGATGTGGGGTGGCCACCTGAAGGGACGTTCCGACTTGCTGTCATCACTAGAGTAAAGTCCAAGATTTTCCTACCTGGGCGCGCGAGCCACTTGGATCAAATCCCATATATCCTCATATGGCAGGACCTTGTTGAGAACCCGCCTCCTTGGCTGTCACCTTTCCAATTAGCCCCTGAACCTTGTAAGGCACTGGTTGCTTGGCCGCTAAAATCCAAGCAACCAACTGCTCCCCCCATCCTGTTCTACCTGATAGCGGGGACCCACTGTTCACAGAACCCCCTCCGTACCCGTCCGGGCCCCAGGCCCTAGCCTCCCGGGCTGAGCCGAGGGAAGGAGCAGGCAGACGGGAGGCGGCTGACACACCCGGACCCACCCCCCGGGCTGAGCCGTGGGAGAAAGCAGGCGGACGGGAGGCGGCCGGCACACACGGACCCACTGAGAGTGAAAGTAACTCTGAAGGGCCGGCGGGGCGGACGCGAGGGCACACTTCACGGGCTAGCCCCCCCCCAGCCGCCTGACTCCACAGTGGCTCTACTCCTTCGGGAAATAGGACCCCCAGATGACACGGGAATCCCCAGGCTCCAGTACTGGCCATTCTCTACCAGTGATCTGTATAACTGGAAGACCTAGAGTGCTCAGTTTTCAGACAACCCCAAAGATTTAATGGCTTTACTGGATAGTGTCATGTTCACCCACCAGCCCACTTGGGATGATTGTCAGCAGCTCCTCTGAATCTTGTTCACAACAGAGGAGCGAGAGAGAATACAGGTAGAAGCTAGAAAGCTGGTCCTGGGGGACGACGGTCAACCGACTGCCAACCCCGACCTCATAAATGCGACTTTTCCTCTGACCAGGCCGGCGTGGGACTACAACACGGCAGAAGGTAGGGGACGGCTACGCCTTTATCACCAGACTCTAATGGCGGGTCTCCGGGCAGCTGCTCGCAAGCCCACTAATTTGGCTAAAGTATACTCTGTTCTGCAGGGAAAGACAGAGAGCCCAGCTACCTACTTAGAAAGATTAATGGAAGCTTTCAGACAGTACACCCCCATAGACCCAGAGGCTCCAGGAAGTCAGGCAGCTGTTGTAATGTCTTTCGTAAATCAGGCAGCCCCAGACATTAAAAGGAAACTCCAGAAATTAGAAGACTTAGAGGGAAAGCGGATTCAGGACCTCCTTCAGATAGCCCAGCGGGTTTATAATAACAGAGATACCCCAGAGGAAAAGCAAATAAAGGCCACTGAAAAATGACCAAGATCCTGGCAGCAGTAGTACAGAAAGAGCATCTACAGCCAGAGAACACCCAACCTAGGCGGCCTCCCAGGTATAATAATCTGAGCAAAGACCAATGTGCCTACTGTAAGGAAGCTGGCCATTGGGTAAGAGACTGCCCCAAAAAGAAACAACGAGGACAGGGACCCCCTAGGTCTACACCCATACTAGTCACTCAAGACGAAGACTAGGGAAGATGGGGTTCGGACCCCCTCCCTGAACCTAGGGTAACTTTGCAAGTGGAGGGGTCCCCAGTCCAGTTCTTGGTCGATACGGGAGCACAGCACTCAGTCCTAGTTAAAACTAATGGAAAATTATCCTCCAAGTCCTCGTGGGTACAAGGAGCCACAGGAGTTAAGAAATACCCATGGACAACACAAAGAACAGTAAACCTCGGAGCCAGGAATGTAACCCATTCTTTCCTGGTCATCCCTGAGAGCCCCTGTCCCCTGTTAGGGAGAAACCTGCTAACTAAAATGGGAGCACAGATCCATTTCCTCCCTGAGGGGCCCGTCGTGACCAACTCCCAAAATCAGCCCGTGTCCGTCCTGACTATAACCCTAGAAGATGAGTACCGGCTCCACCAGGAGCAAGCGGCCCCTGACCAGGACATAGCAACCTGGCTCCAGCAATATCCAGAAGCTTGGGCGAAAATGGGGGGCTAAGGACTAGCAAAACACCAGCCTGCCTTGTTTGTCGAACTTAAGCCTGGGACAGACCCCGTGCGGGTACGCCAATACCCGATGCCCCTAGAGGCCAAGAAAGGAATTGCCCCGCATATTCGCCGGCTCCTTGACCAAGGGGTCCTTCGCCCATGTCACTCGCCCTGGAATACTCCATTGTTGCCAGTACGAAAACCTAATAGTGGAGAATACAGACCTGTACAAGACTTAAAAAAAATCAATAAGAGGGTTGTGGACATACACCCAACTGTGCCTAACCTGTATACCCTCCTGAGTACCCTAAACCCTAAACATCAACGGTACACTGTTTTAGATTTGAAAGACGCTTTCTTCAGTTTGCCTTTAGCCCCTCAGAGCCAAAAGCTCTTCACCTTCGAGTGGAATGACCCTGGAAGGGGCATAAGTGGCCAACTGACATGGACCGGGCTGCCGCAGGGATTCAAAAACTCTCCTACCCTGTTCGATGAGGCCCTCCATGAAGACCTGGGTGAGTACCGACGTAAACACCCTGAAATAACTTTACTACAGTATGTTGATGACCTCCTGATTGCTGCTGAGACCCAAGAAGCTTGTATTCAAGGGACCAAAAGTCTCTTACAAGCTCTGGGAAATCTAGGCTACCGAGCCTCGGCAAAGAAAGCTCAAATCTGTAAGCCAGAAGTAACATATCTGGGGTACCTGCTAAAAGGAGGGCAGTGCTGGTTAACAGATGCTCGGAAGCAGACTGTTCTGCAGATCCCCAGGCCACAATCCACCTGACAAGTGAGGGAATTCCTGGGGTCGGTGGGATTTTGTAGACTGTGGATACCTGGGTTCGCAGAACTGGCTAAACCCTTGTATCAGGCAACACGGGGGCAGCAGCCATTTAATTGGACAGACAAAGCCGAGTCGGCTTTCCAACAGATCAAAACCGCCCTACTCTCTGCGCCTGTACTGGGACTACCTGATGTCACCAAGCCCTTCCACTTATACGTGGATGAGAGTAAGGGTGTCACCAAGGCGGTAATAACTCAGAACTTAGGCCCCTGGCGGAGGCCGGTTGCCCACCTGTCAAAGAAGTTAGACCCAGTGGCTGCTGGGTGGCCCCATTGTCTCCGAATGATTGCGGCCATGGCTCTGATGGTACAAGATGCTGATAAACTTGTCATGGGTCAAGAATTGCAGGTTGTTACCCCACATGCCATCGAAGGTGTATTCAAACAGCCACCTAGTCGGTGGATAAGTAACGCCCGGCTCACCCACTACCAAGGACTACTACTAAATCCTATCAGAATAACCTTCCTGCCCCCAACGACCTTAAATCCTGCCTCGCTGCTGCCCAACCCGGACCTGGACGCGCCACTCCATGATTGCACCGAGATACTAGCTCAGGTGCACGGAGTTTGAGAGGACCTGCAGGACCGCCCACTCCCTGACGCTGACCTTGTCTGGTTCACTGATGGGAGCAGCTTCATGCATCAAGGCCAGAGGTACGCTGGAGCGGCAGTGACTTCAGAGACTGAGGTAATCTGGGTGGAACCCCTGCCCCTGGGGACATCGGCCCAGAAGGCCGAACTGATAGCGCTCACCCAAGCTCTTACCTTAGGGGCAGGGAAAAAGCTGACAGTATATACAGACAGCCGATATGCTTTTGCTACAGCGCACATACATGGGGCCATTTACAGGGAGTGAGGGTTACTAACGGCTGAAGGAAAAGAGATAAAAAACAAGCAAGAGATCCTAGCCCTGTTAACAGCGCTATGGAAGCCAGAAAAGTTAACCATTGTGCATTGCCCAGGGCATCAGAAACCAACCACTCCAACTGCTCAAGGCAACTTTCTGGCAGACCAAACTGCAAGAAATGTGGCAAAGGCTCCCAGCCGACTCCTTGCACTCCAGCTCCCTGACCCAGGCCCCCGGGACTTGCCATATTCCCCTGATTATTCAGAACAAGATCTCCAGTGGATTGACAAACTTCCCCTGAAACAGATCCAAAAGGGGTGGTGGACTAATACTAATGACCAAACCATCCTACCAGAAAAATTAGGACAACAAGTATTAGAACACATCCACCGAACCACCCACCTGGGTGCTCGGCGGATGATAGACCTGATCAGACGCTCTAAGCTCAAATTCAGACATACAGCCGAGAAGGCCAGCAGCATCGTGGCAAGTTGCAGTCTGCCAGCTTAACAACGCCTATCCCCAATCCCAGACTGCAGCGGGAACAAGACTCAGGGGAACCAGGCCCTGTATCTACTGGGAAGTAGATTTTACTGAAATAAAGCCAGGAAAGTACGGGTATCGGTACTTACTTGTCTTTGTAGATACTTTTTCAGGGTGGACTGAAGCATTCCCAACCAAAAGAGAAACTGCTCAGGTCGTAGCAAAGAAAATTCTGGAAGATATCCTTCCCAGGTATGGCTTCCCCATCCAGATAGGGTCAGATAATGGGCCCGCCTTCGTCGTTAAGGTAAGTCAGGATTTGGCTTCCATCCTTGGGGCAAATTGGAAACTACATTGAGCTTACAGGCCCCAGAGTTCAGGACAGGTAGAGAGGATGAATCGGACCTTAAAAGAGACCTTAACTAAATTGACTATGGAGACTGGCGCTAATTGGGTGGTCCTTCTCCCCTACGCTCTGTTCCGGGCCCGTAATACCCCTTACAGACTGGGCCTTACCCCTTACGAAATCATGTATGGCAGACTTCCACCCCTGGTTCCCAGCTTAAAAGATGATCTGCTCAAGTCTGAAACAGAAAATGTCTCTGAATTCTTATTTTCCCTACAAGCCTTGCAGAAAATTCATCAAGAAATCTGGCCCAAGCTAAAGGAACTATATGAGACCGGTCCCCCACCGACACCCCATCCATACCAGCTGGGAAACTGGGTCCTGGTTAAGCGACACCAACAAGAGACCCTAGAACCCAGGTGGAAGGGACCACTCCAGGTACTCCTGACCACACCCACCGCCCTAAAGGTGGAAGGCATCACGTCGTGGATCCACTACACCCACGTCAAGCCAGTAGACCCAACCTCCCACCTTCTGGGACCAATCACGGCAGTGGCTGAAGCACCGGCCACGTGGACTGTGGACAGAGCTAAGAACAACCCCTTAAAACTCACCCTGCGCCGGCAACATAGCTCACTGCAAACATGCAGTTAGGTAGTCTAGCCCTAACGTTAGCCACCCTAGTGGCCGCTGGGGAAAACACCAAACCAGCATCTAATCCCTTTGTCTGGAGATTCTGGCTTTATGAAAACCAAACCCACCCTGGACAACCTCATAAGCCTGGGAAATTATTGGCCAGTGCTGATTGCCCCTCCTCAGGGTGCAATAGCCCAATCTTACTAAATTTTACTGGCTTTCAAATAGCCAAACCAGTGACACCAATAATATGTTTTGAGTTTGATCAGACTGAATACAATTGTAAACACTATTGATGGCACCAAAATGCCGGCTGTCCTTATAACTATTGTAACATCCATAGGTCCCATTACTGGGGAGAGGAAGAACAGTTAGACCCTAAGTGGCCCTTCCATCGTAGACGGGATGGAAACTTTTCATATACATGGATAGTTAGAGACCCCTGGAACTCCCGCTGGACCACGCCTCAACATGGGGCTGTATACTACTCCCCCTCCTCCACATGGCCTAGCAGTCACCTCTATCTGTGGTGAGGCCTAGTGCAAGTACTGCCCCTGGTCCATGGGGATATCCAATGACAGGAAAACAGACTAACACAAGACTTACGTCCTTTCTCCTGGTTAAAATTATTATAAGAAGGACTAGAGCTCGCTAACCTTACAGGACTTCACAGCCTGTCTGGCTGCTTTCTGTGTGCCACCCTAGGGCGTCCACCACTAACTGCTGTCCCTCTGCCATGGGGATCCTCTACCTCTGCCCAAGCTAACAACCTCTGAAACCTCTCATATGCCCCTATCCTAAACGTACCACTATACCTAAACCCCAGTCAGGAAAAGTTTCCCTACTGCTTCTCAGGAACCAATTCCAGCCTCTGCAGCATCACTGCAGTGCCCCCTAATATCACCCTAAGGGCTCCGCTGGGCATATTCTTCTGGTGTAATGGGACATTATCTAAGGACCTATCTAGTCCCTCTGTTACCAACCTACTGTGTCTTCCTGTCACATTGGTTCCCCGGTTGACTCTACTAACTGCTGGCGAGTTCCTAGGGTATACCGGTAACTGGACTAGTACTGCTATTCACCCAGTCCTTAGACCGAGACCTGCACGAGCCATATTTCTCCCCCTCATTGCAGGAATCTCCCTCACCACATCCCTCATTGCGGCCGGGATGGCGGGGGGAGCCCTAGGTCACACCCTCATAGAAAGCAACAAGTTGTACCAACAATTTGCCGTTGCTATGGAGGAGTCAGCTGAGTCCCTTGCATCCCTTCAGTGGCAGCTCACGTCCCTAGCTCAGGTAACCTTGTAGAACCGGAGGGCCCTAGACCTACTCACTGCTGAAAAAGGTGGTACATGTATGTTTCTAAAAGAAGACTGTTGTTTCTACATAAATGAATCAGGGCTTGTAGAAGACCGGGTCCAACAGTTACGCAAGTTAAGCATTGAAGTAAAAACACAGCAGTTTGCTTCAGCTGCAGACCAATGGTGGAATTCCTCTATGTTTTCTCTGTTAGCCCCCTTCCTTGGACCCCTGCTAAGTCTACTATTTCTGCTAACCGTAGGACCTTGTGTTGTTAACAGAATTTTGCAGTTTGTCAGAGAAAGGTTTGACACTGTTTAGCTCATGGTCCTCAGAGCCCAATACCAACCTGTAAACACTGAAACAGAGTCAGACTTATAAGACCCAAGATTGGCTCTAGAGTTACCTGAAAAGAAGGGGGGAATGAAAGGAATGAGGCACATCCCCCATATATCTCCCAACTTCCTGAGC
>NW_020252997.1:0-1403 GCF_003255815.1 Theropithecus gelada
GGTTTTCATCTCTTTCATTTCGTTTATGACCTTCTCTGCATTAATTAGTCTAGCCGTCAATTCTTCCACTTTTTTTTCAAGATTTTTAGTTTCTTTGCGCTGGGTACGTAATTCCTCCTTTAGCTCTGAGAAATTTGATGGACTGAAGCCTTCTTCTCTCATCTCGTCAAAGTCATTCTCCGTCCAGCTTTGATCCGTTGCTGGCGATGAGCTGCGCTCCTTTGCCGGGGGAGATGCGCTCTTGTTTTTTGAATTTCCAGCTTTTCTGCCCTGCTTTTTCCCCATCTTTGTGGTTTTATCTGCCTCTGGTCTTTGATGATGGTGATGTACTGATGGGGTTTTGGTGTAGGTGTCCTTCCTGTTTGATAGTTTTCCTTCTAACAGTCAGGACCCTCAGCTGTAGGTCTGTTGGAGATTGCTTGAGGTCCACTCCAGACCCTGTTTGCCTGGGTAACAGCAGCAGAGGCTGCAGAAGATAGAATATTTCTGAACAGCAAGTGTACCTGTCTGATTCTTGCTTTGGAAGCTTCCTCTCAGGGGTGTACTCCACCCTGTGAGGTGTGGGGTGTCAGACTGCCCCTAGTGGGGGATGTCTCCCAGTTAGGCTACTCAGGGGTCAGGGACCCGCTTGAGCAGGGAGTCTGTCCCTTCTCAGATCTCAACCTCCGTGTTGGGAGATCCACTGCTCTCTTCAAAGCTGTCAGACAGAGTCGTTTGCGTCTGCAGAGGTGTCTGCTGCTTTGTTATTGTTTTCTGTGCCCTGCCCCCAGAGGTGGAGTCTACAGAGACAGGCAGGTTTCCTTGAGCTGCTGTGAGCTCCACCCAGTTCGAGCTTCCCAGCAGCTTTGTTTACCTACTTAAGCCTCAGCAATGGCGGGCGCCCCTCCCCCAGCCTCGCTGCTGCCTTGCCGGTAGATCACAGACTGCTGTGATAGCAATGAGGGAGGCTCCGTGGGTGTGGGACCCTCCCGGCCAGGTGTGGGATATGATCTCCTGGTGTGCCTGTTTGCTCAAAGCGCAGTATTGGGGTGGGAGTTACCCGATTCTCCAGGTGTTGTGTGTCTCAGTTCCCCTGGCTAGGAAAAGGGATTCCCTTCCCCCTTGCGCTTCTCAGGTGAGGCAATGCCTCGCCCTGCTTCAGCTCTCGCTGGTCGGGCTGCAGCAGCTGACCAGTACCGATCGTCCGGCACTCCCCAGTGAGATGAACCCAGTACCTCAGTTGAAAATGCCGAAATCACCGGTCTTCTGTGTCGCTGGCGCTGGGAGTTGAAGACTGGAGCTGCTCCTATTCGGCCATCTTGCTCCGCCCCCGCTTCTTTCTCTTTGTTATGGGAGGACATTTCTTTGGCCCTATAGAATTCAAAGGGATCCGAAATATCTGTTCTAAGATTCCACAGAAATAA
>NW_020252998.1:0-1403 GCF_003255815.1 Theropithecus gelada
AGTGTGTAGAGGGAAATTTATAGCACTAAATGCCCACAAGAGAAAGCAGGAAAGATCTAAAATTGACACTCTAACATCGCAATTAAAAGAACTAGAGAAGCAAGAGCAAACACATTCGAAAGCTAGCAGAAGGCTAGAAATAACTAAGATCAGAGCAGAACTGAAGGAGATAGAGACACAAAAAACCCTCCAAAAAATCAATGAATCCAGGAGTTGGTTTTTTGAAAAGATCAACAAAATTGACAGACCACTAGCAAGACTAATAAAGAAGAAAAGAGAGAAGAATCAAATCGACGCAATTAAAAATGATAAAGGGGATATCACCACCGACCCCACAGAAATACAAACTACCATCAGAGAATACTATAAACACCTCTACGCAAATAAACTGGAAAATCTAGAAGAAATGGATAATTTCCTGGACACTTACACTCTTCCAAGACTAAACCAGGAAGAAGTTGAATCCCTGAATAGACCAATAGCAGGCTCTGAAATTGAGGCAATAATTAATAGCCTACCAACCAAAAAAAGTCCAGGACCAGATGGATTCACAGCTGAATTCTACCAGAGGTACAAGGAGGAGTTGGTACCATTCCTTCTGAAACTATTCCAATCAATAGAAAAAGAGGGAATCCTCCCTAACTCATTTTATGAGGCCAACATCATCCTGATACCAAAGCCTGGCAGAGATACAACAAAAAAAGAGAATTTTAGACCAATATCCCTGATGAACATCGATGCAAAAATCCTCAATAAAATACTGGCAAACCGGATTCAGCAACACATCAAAAAGCTTATCCACCATGATCAAGTGGGCTTCATCCCTGGGATGCAAGGCTGGTTCAACATTCGCAAATCAATAAACATAATCCAGCATATAAACAGAACCAAAGACAAGAACCACATGATTATTTCAATAGATGCAGAAAAGGCTTTTGACAAAATTCAACAGCCCTTCATGCTAAAAACGCTCAATAAATTCGGTATTGATGGAACGTACCTCAAAATAATAAGAGCTATTTATGACAAACCCACAGCCAATATCATACTGAATGGGCAAAAACTGGAAAAATTCCCTTTGAAAACTGGCACAAGACAGGGATGCCCTCTCTCACCACTCCTATTCAACATAGTGTTGGAAGTTCTGGCTAGGGCAATCAGGCAAGAGAAAGAAATCAAGGGTATTCAGTTAGGAAAAGAAGAAGTCAAATTGTCCCTCTTTGCAGATGACATGATTGTATATTTAGAAAACCCCATTGTCTCAGCCCAAAATCTCCTTAAGCTGATAAGCAACTTCAGCAAAGTCTCAGGATACAAAATTAATGTGCAAAAATCACAAGCATTCTTATACACCAGTAACAGACAAACAGAGAGCCAAATCATGAATGAACTTCCATTCACAA
>NW_020252999.1:0-1402 GCF_003255815.1 Theropithecus gelada
TTTGGAAGCCCATAGAAGGCTATGGTGAAAAAGGAAATATCCTCAGAGGAAATATGGAAAGAAGCTTTCTGTGAAACTGCTTGGTGTTCTGTTAATTTATCTCACAGAGTTTCATCTGTATTTTGTGGATCTCTTTGCAGCCTTATTTCTCTGGAATCTGAGAACAGATATTTCGGATCCCTTTGAAGACTATAGGGCCAATGGAAATATCCTCCGATAACAAAGAGAAAGAAGCTTTCTGAGAAAGTTCTTTGTTTTCTGCGAAATCATCTCACAGATTTACAGCTTTCTCCTCAAGAAGCCTTTCGGTAAGACAGTTCTTGTGGAATTGGCAAAGGGATATTAGGAAGCCCTTAGAGGGCTATGGTGAAAAAGGAACTATCCTCAGATGACATCTGCAAAGAAGCTTTCTGTGAGACTGATTAGTGTTGTGTAAATTCATCTCACAGAGTTACATCTGTATTTCGTGTATCTTTTTGGTAGCCTTATTTCTGTGGAATCTGAGAACAGATATTTCGGATCCCTTTCAAGACTATAGGGCCAAAGGAAATATCCTCCGATAATAAAGAGAAAGATGCTTTCTGAGAAACTTCTTTGTGTTCTGTGAAATGATCTCACAGAGTTACAGCTTTCCCCTCAAGAAGCATTTCGCTAAGACACTTCTTGTGGAATTGGCAAGGTGATATTTGGAAGCCCATAGAGGGCTATGGTGAAAAAGGAAATATCCTCAGATGACATCTGGAAAGAAGGTTTCTGAGAAACTGCTTAGTGTTGTGTTAATTCATCTCACGGAGTTACATCTGTATTTCGTAGATCTCTTTGCTAGCCTTTTTTCTGTGGAATCTGAGAACAGATATTTCGGATCCCTTTGAAGACTATAGGGCCAAAGGAAATATCCTCCGATAAGAAAGAGAAAGAAGCTTGCTGAGAAACTACTTTGTGTTCTGTGAAATCATCTCACAGAGTTACAGCTTTCCCCTCAAGAAGCCTATCGCTAAGGCACTTGTTGTGGAATTGGCAAAGTGATATTTGGAAGCCCATAGAGGGCTATGGTGAAAAAGGATATATCCTCAGATGAAATGTGGAAAGAAGCTTTCTGAGAAACTGCTTAGTGTTGTGTTAATTCATCTCACACAGTTACATCTGTATTTCGTGGATCTCTTCGCTAGCCTTATTTCCGTGGAATCTGAGAACACATATTTCGGATCCCTTTGAAGACTATAGGGCCAAAGGAAATATCCTCCGATAAAAAAGTGAAAGAAGCTTTCGGAGAAACTTCTTTGTGTTCTGTGAAATCATCTCACAGAGTTACAGCTTTCCCCCCAAGAAGCCTTTCGCTAAGACAGTTCTTGTGGAATTGGCAAAGTGATATTTGGAAGCCCTTAGAGGGCTATGGTGAAAA
>NW_020253000.1:0-1402 GCF_003255815.1 Theropithecus gelada
GTGAGGAAACCCCATGCCTGTCCCATGTCTTATGATCCCAGAGCCATTGCTGAGGAACTTGCTGCTGATGATGGAGAGAAGCATGGACAGGTTCAGAGAGAAGACCAAGCTTCGGTGTGAGGGCGGGATCAGGACGCAGGATGGCAGAGAGGGCACCTCCAAACCCTCCTGCATGGCCTGCGTGGTGGTCCGCGGTCAGGGCTCCAGGCACCCAGGCAGATGGAGAAACTGGTCAGGACAGACCCAGAGGAGGGAGACTGGGCTCAGTCTGGGGAGATCAGAGGTTCCCTCAGCCCCTCAACGTTACTCATTTCCCAGAAGCCCATCCCGGCCTCTCACCCACACAGACATATCATCACCAGGAACCCTTACACCCTTTCCTTTTCATTTCAAAAAATAATTGTTGAGGTTAAAAATACCTATAAAATTGACCACCTTTACCATTTTTAAGTGTAAAGTCTAGTGGTCATAAATACATTTATATTCTGTTCTGGTTTTTGTTTTGTGGTGTTTTTACCCTCCACCGTTACCTTCCTGGCCTCTGGTAGCCATCATTCTACTCTCTACCTTCTTGAGATCCACTTTAGAGCTCTTGCATAAGGGTGAGAAATGGGAATCTTTGTAATGAGCTCCAGTTCCATCCATGTGGCTGCAATGTCAGGATGTTATTGTCTCTATAGATGAGTAGTCTCCACTGTGTGTATGTACTACATTCTCTCTATCCGTTCACCCACTGATGGGCAGGTAGGTGGACTCCACATCTTAGCTACTGTGAACTGTGCTGGAACAGTCATGGGAGTGCAGATAGAACTTCCATACACTGAAGTCCTTTCCTTTGGATGTAAACCCAATAGTGAATTTCTGAATACTATGAAAATTCTCTTTTTAGTCTTTTGTTTTGTTCTTGTTTTTGAGGCAGAGCTTTCCTCTGTAGCCCAGGCTGGAGTGCAACTGACACAATATAGGCTCATTGCAACCTCCTGGGAGGCAGTGGCCTCCTGGATTCAAATGATTCTTCTGCCTCAGCCTCCCTGGGAGCTGGGATTACAGGTGTACGCCACAATGCCTGGCTACGTTTTGTATTTTTTAGTACAGACAGGGTTTCCCCATGTTGATCAGGCTGCTCTCAAACTCCTGACCTCAAGTGAGGTACCCACGTTGGTATCCCAAAGTGCTGGGATTACAGGCATGAGCCACCATGCCCAGTCTCTTTTTAGTTTCTTAAAGGACTTCCATACTTTTCTGCATAATGGCTGTACTAATTTACCTTTCTACCAACAGGGTTGGTAGGATTCTCCTTTCTCTACCGTCTTGCCAGCATTTGTTTTGCCTGTCTTATGGATAAAAACCATTTTAATGGGGTGAGATGAAAATTCATTGTGATTTTTCATTTGTATTTCTC
>NW_020253001.1:0-1403 GCF_003255815.1 Theropithecus gelada
AGGGATACATCACAAGGTCAGGAGTTCGAGATCAGCCTGACCAACATGGGGAAACCCCGTCTCTACTAAAAATACAAAATTAGCTGGGCACGGTGGCAGGTGCCTGTAATTCCAGCTACTTGGGAGGCTAAGTCGGGAGAATCACTTGAACCCCAAGAGGTGAAGGTTGCAGTGAGCCGAGATTGTGCCATTGCACTCCAGCCTGGGCAACAAGACCCAAACTCTGTCTCAATAAATAAATAAACAAACAAACCCACTAAATTGTACACTTTAAAACAGATGAATTTTATTGCATATGAGTTATATCTCAATTTTTAAAATTAATAAAATGACATTATTGTGGGAAATTAAATAAGATCTAAATACATCACTGGGCACAGTGGCTCACACCTGTAATCTCAACACTTTGAGGGGCCAAGGCAAAAAGATTGCTTGAGCCCAGGAGGTTCCAGACCAGCCTGGGCAACATAGTGAGATCCAGTCTCTACAAAAAATAATTTAAAGATTAGCCAGGTATGGTGGCACGTGCCTGCAGTCCCAGCTGCTGGACAGGATCACTCAAGCCCAGGAGGTCAAGGCTATAGTGAGCACGAGAATCATCTGAATCCAAGAAGCAGAGGTTGCAGTGAGCCAAGATGACACCATGGCACTCAAGCCTGGGCGACAGAGTGAGACCCTGTCTCAAAAAAAAAAAAAANGAGGCCGAAAGGGATACATCACAAGGTCAGGAGTTCGAGATCAGCCTGACCAACATGGGGAAACCCCGTCTCTACTAAAAATACAAAATTAGCTGGGCACGGTGGCAGGTGCCTGTAATTCCAGCTACTTGGGAGGCTAAGTCGGGAGAATCACTTGAACCCCAAGAGGTGAAGGTTGCAGTGAGCCGAGATTGTGCCATTGCACTCCAGCCTGGGCAACAAGACCCAAACTCTGTCTCAATAAATAAATAAACAAACAAACCCACTAAATTGTACACTTTAAAACAGATGAATTTTATTGCATATGAGTTATATCTCAATTTTTAAAATTAATAAAATGACATTATTGTGGGAAATTAAATAAGATCTAAATACATCACTGGGCACAGTGGCTCACACCTGTAATCTCAACACTTTGAGGGGCCAAGGCAAAAAGATTGCTTGAGCCCAGGAGGTTCCAGACCAGCCTGGGCAACATAGTGAGATCCAGTCTCTACAAAAAATAATTTAAAGATTAGCCAGGTATGGTGGCACGTGCCTGCAGTCCCAGCTGCTGGACAGGATCACTCAAGCCCAGGAGGTCAAGGCTATAGTGAGCACGAGAATCATCTGAATCCAAGAAGCAGAGGTTGCAGTGAGCCAAGATGACACCATGGCACTCAAGCCTGGGCGACAGAGTGAGACCCTGTCTCAAAAAAAAAAAAA
>NW_020253002.1:0-1402 GCF_003255815.1 Theropithecus gelada
GAAACTGCTTAGTGTTCTGTTAATTCATCTCACAGAGTTACTTCTGTATTTAGTGGATATCCTTGCTAGCCTTATTTCTGTGGAATCTGAGAACTGATATTTCGGATCCCTTTGAAGACTGTAGGGCCAAAGGAAATATCCTCCGATAACAAAGAGAAAGAAGCTTTCTGAGAAACTTCTTTGTGTTCTGTGAAATCATCTCACAGAGCTCCAGTTTCCACTCAAGAAGCCTTTCGTTAAGACAGTTCTTGAGGAATTGGCAAAGTAATTTTTGGAAGCGCATAGAGGGCTATGGTGAAAAAGGAAATATCCTCAGATGAAATCTGGAAAGAAGCTTTCTGAGAAAGTGGTTATTGTTCTGTTAATTCATCTCACAGATTTACATCTGTGTTTCGAGCATGTCTTTGCTAGACTTATTTCTGTGGAATCTGAGAACAGATATTTCGGATCCGTTTGAAGACTATTGGGCCAAAGGAAATATCCTCTGATAACAAAGAGAAAGAAGCTTTCTTGGAAACTTCTTTGTGTTCTGTGAAATCATCTCACAGAGTTACAGCTTCTCCCTCAAGAAGCCTTTCCCCAAGACAGTTCTTGTGGAATAGCCAAAGTGATATTTGGAGGCCCACAGGGGGCTACGGTGAAAAAGGAAATATCCTCAGATGAAATCTGGAAAGAAGCTTGCTGAGAAACAGCTGAGTGTTCTGTTAATTCATCTCACAGAGTTACATCTGTATTTCGTGGATCTCCTTGCTAGCCTTATTTCTGTGAAATCTGAGAAGAGATATTTCGGATCCCTTTGAAAACTATAGGGCCAAAGGAAATATCCTCCCACAACAAAGAGTAAGAAGCTTTCTGAGAAACTTCTTTGTGTTCTGTGAAGCCATCTCACAGAGTTACAACTTTCCACTCAAGAAGCCTTTCGCTAAGACAGTTCTTGTGGAATTGGCAAAGTGATATTTGGAAGCCCAATAAGGGCTATGGTGAAAAAGGAAATATCCTCAGATGAAATCTGTTAACAAGATTTCTGAGAAACTGCTTAGTGTTCTGCTTATTCATTTCACAGAGTTACATCTGTATTTCGTGGATCTCTTTGCTAGCTTTATTTCTGTGGAATCTGAGAACAGATATTTCGGATCCCTTTGAAGACTATAGGGCCAAAGGAAATATCCTCTGATAACAACGAGAAAGAAGCTTTCTGAGAAACATCTTTGTGTTTTGTGAAATCATCTCACAGAGTTACAGCTTTCCCCTCAAGTAGCCTTTCTCTAAGACAGTTCTGGTGGAACTGGCAAGGTGATATTTGGCAGCCCATAGAGGGCTATGGTGAAAAAGGAAATATCCTCAGATGAAATCTGGAAAGAAGCTTTCTGAGAAACTGCTTAGTGTTCTGTCAATTCAGCTC
>NW_020253003.1:0-1402 GCF_003255815.1 Theropithecus gelada
TCTCATGTTGCACAGAAATAAGGCTAGCAAAGAGACCCAGGAAATACAGATGTAACTCTGTGAGATGAATTAACAGCACACTCAGCAGTTTCTCACAAAGCTTCTTTCCAGATTTCATCTGAGGATATTTCCTTTTTCACCATAGCCCTCTATGGAGTTCCAAATATCACTTTGCAAATTCCACAAGAAGTGTCTTAGCGAAAGGCTTCTTAAGGGGAAAGCTGTACTTCTGTGAGATGATTTCACAGAACACAAAGAAGTTTCTCAGAAAGCTTCTTTCTCTTTGTTATGGGAGGATATTTCCTTTGGCCCTCTAGTCTTCAAAGGGATCCGAAATATCTGTTCTCAGATTCCACAGAAATAAAGTTGCAAAGAGATCCACGAAATACAGATGTAAGTCTGTGAGATGAATTAACAGAACCCTCAGCAGTTTCTCAGAAAGCTTCTTTCCAGATTTCATCTGAGGATATTTCCTTTTTCACCATAGCCCCCTATGGGCTTCCAAATATCACTTTGCCAATCCCACAAGAACTGTCTTAGGGAAAGGCCTCTTGAGTGGAAAGCTGTAATTCTGTGAGATGATTTCACAGAACACAAAGAAGTTTCTCAGAAAGCTTCTTTCTCTTTGTTATCGGAGGATATTTCCTTTGGCCCTCTAGTCTTCAGAGGGATCCGAAATATCTGTTCTCATATTGCACAGAAATAAGGCTAGCAAAGAGATCCACGAAATACAGATGTAACTCTGTGAGATGAATTAACAGCACACTCAGCAGTTTCTCACAAAGCTTCTTTCCAGATTTCATCTGAGGATATTTCCTTTTTCACCATAGCCCTCTATGGAATTCCAAATATCGCTTTGCCAATTCCACAAGAACTGTCTTAGCGAAAGGCCTCTTGAGGGGAAAGCTGTAACTATGTGAGATGATTTCACAGAACACAAAGAAGTTTCTCAGAAAGCTTCTTTCTCTTTGTTTTCGGAGGATATTTCCTTTGGCCCTCTAGTCTTCAAAGGGATCCGAAATATCTGTTCTCAGATTCCACAGAAATAAGGCTAGCAAAGAGATCCACGAAATACAGATGGAACTCTGTGAGATGAATTAACAGAACACTCAGCAGTTTCTCAGAAAGCTTCTTTCCAGATTTCATCTGAGGATATTTCCTTTTTCACCAGTGCCCTCTATGGGTTTCCCAATATCACATTGCAAATTCCACAAGAAATGTCTTAGGGAAAGGCTTCTTGAGGGGAAAGCTGTAACTCTGTGAGCCGATTTCAACAGAACACACAGAAGTCTCCCAGAAAGCTTCTTTCCTTGTTATCGGAGGATATTTCCTTTGGCCCTAGAGTCTTCAAATGCATCCGAAATATCTGTTCTCAGATTCCACAGAAATAAGGGCAGCAAAG
>NW_020253004.1:0-1402 GCF_003255815.1 Theropithecus gelada
TCTTAGCGAAAGGCTTCTTGAGCGGAAAGCTGTAACTCTGTGAGATGATTTCACAGAACACAAAAAAGTTTCTCAGAAAGCTTCTCTCTCTTTGTTATCGGCAGGATATTTATTTTGGACGTATAGTCTTCAAAAGGATACGAAATATCTGTTCTTAGATTCCACAGAAATAAGGCCAGCAAAGAGATCCACGAAATACAGATGTAACTCTGTGAGATGAATTAACAGAACACTCAGCAGTTTCTCAGAAAGCTTCTTTCCAGATTTCATCTGAGGATATTTCCTTTTAAACCATAGCCCTCTATGGGCTTCCAAATATCACTTTGCCAATTCCACAAGAACTGTCTTAGCGAAAGGCTTCTGGAGGGGAAAGGTGTAACTCTGTGAGATGACTTCACAGAACACAAAGAAGTTTCTCAGAAAGCTTCTTTCTCTTTGTTATCGGAGGATATTTCCTTTGGCCCTATAGTCTTCAAAGGGATCCGAAATATCTCTTCTTAAATTCCACAGAAATAAGGCTAGCAAAGAGATCAAAGAAATACATATGTAACTCTGTGAGATGAATTAACATAACACTAAACAGTTTCTCAGAAAGCTTCTTTCCAGATTTCTTCTGAGGATGTTTCCTTTTTCACCATAGCCCTCTATGGGTTTCCAAATATCACTTTGCCAATTCCACAAGAACTGTCTTATCGAAAGGCTTCTGGAGGGGAAAGCTCTAACTCTGTGAGATGATTTCACATAACACAAAGAAGTTTCTCTGAAAACTTCTTTCTCATTGTTATCGGAGGATATTTCTTTTGGGCCTGGAGTCTTCAAATGGATCCGAAATATCTGTTCTGAGATTCCACAGAAATAAGGCTAGCAAAGCGATCCACGAAATACAGATGTAACTCTGGGAGATGAATTAACAGTACACTCAGCAGTTTCTCAGAAAGCTTCTTTCCAGATTTCATCTGAGGATATTTCCTTTTTCACCATAGCCCTCTATGGGTTTCCAAATATCACTTTGCGAATTCCACAAGAACTGTCTTAGCGAAAGGCTCCTTGAGGAGAAAGCTGTAACTCTGTGAGATGATTTCACAGAACACAAGGATGTTTCTCAGAAAGCTTCTTTCTCTTTGTTATCGGAGGATATTTCCTTTGGCCCTATAGTCTTCAAAGGGATCCGAAATATCTGTTCTCAGATTCCCCAGAAATAAGGCTAGCAAAGAGATCAACGATATACATATGTAACTCTGTGAGATGAATTAACAGAACACTAAGCAGTTTCTCAGAAAGCTTCTTTCTAGAATTCTTCTGAGGATATTTCCTTTTTCACCATAGCCATCTATGGGCTTCCAAATATCACTTTGCCAATTCCACAAGAACTGTCTTAGCGAAAGGCTTCTGGAGGGGAAAG
>NW_020253005.1:0-1402 GCF_003255815.1 Theropithecus gelada
AGTAGGGTAGCCGGATCCTGGCATCCATATCTCCTGCTGGGTGAGGGTCACAGGATCTCAGCACCAGGTGAGGCAACCATGTTGAAAAGAGGCTTCAGAAGAACTGGGCCAGAACAGTGGAATCAAACGGAAAAGATTGTAAATTCAACCAGCTTGGGGAATGACCAGAGAGCGTCTGTTGGCCCAGCAAGGATTGAAAACAAAGATTCCCAGCAACAGGGCCACAGCAAAGCTGTCTCAGCACACCTGCCCCAGACCGTCAACTGACGAGAGATTGTGATTGTGCCATCCAAGGAGACGTAGCTATTTGGTCTGCAGCTGGTTCTGGGCACAGAGCGTCTAAGACCCTTGGAATCTTTAGAGTATCAGAGTGCCTTTGTGTACTCAGGACAGGCCTGGGAGCTGGGGACCCTTAGGCAGCCTCCGGGTGGGTCTGGGGTTCAGAAAGACCAAGGCGGGACTAGAGGGCTGGAGCTGTCAGTCTCCAACCCAATCTCTCACCTGGAGGGAGAGGGCTGGAGCTGAGTCAATCCCCAGTAGCCAAAGATGTCATCAACCATGTCTATAGTGACAACTCTATAAAACCCTAAATGGTGGGGGTTGGAGAGCTTGCAGGTTCGGGAAAACCTTGATGTTCTGGGAGGGCAGCATTCCCACTCCCCAGGGACCGAAGCACTTGCAACCCGCCCCCGCCCCCCAGGCCTGGAGCAATGCACCTCTTCATCTGGCTGGTCACAGGTCCTTCATAGTGAACTGGTGACAGTAGGTAAAGGTGTTGCCCTAGGGTGCCATGAGCCAGTCTGGCAAGTTATTGACCTTAAGTAGGAGGACATGGCAACCCCGATTTTTAGGTGGTCGGTCAGAAGTAAGGGAGACCTGAAACTTGCCATTGGTGAAGCGGGGGCCGTCTCATGGGTCTGAGACCTTGACCTGTGCAGTCTACCCTAATTTCAGACCTGAATTCAGTTGTAGAATACACAGTCGGTGTCCAGAGATACGGAGAACTGGTCAGGGTGAGAGAAACCGCACACCTGTTGTTAGAAAAGGTGGAAGAGGTCATAGGGCCTTCCGTGTCACAGAGGGCGGCCTCATTTGTTTCGCCTGCTGTACTTTAATGTGTGACTTTATTCTTTGAAAGGCTTAGAATTGAGAGAATAAAAGAAATCAGCTTCATAGAATCCACACTTCTTGGTTTTTAGAAACAATTTGTTTCTAGTTTGCATTTTAATTATAATATTTAATATCACAAATGTACTGTTATTGTAATTATAACTATTTTAAATATTACATATTACAATTACAATATTAATATTTAGTTAAGAGAATCTAGTGTTTCTTGAGCTTCCTGGATCTACGGTTTGGTGTCTGGCATTAATCTGAGGAAATTCAGCTATTACTGTTA
>NW_020253006.1:0-1402 GCF_003255815.1 Theropithecus gelada
TGACTTTTGTGGAGACCACAATCTGCTGGTTTACATTATTAATTTGTTTAGAGACTCATTTTCCTAATTAACTGAACTGAGGCAAAACTTCCCAAGTTCCAGAAACTAATGATATTTTATTCACTGAGTATTCCACGTAAAAAGGGAATTTTTGCTAGGATTTAGATAATTGTCTTAATTTGTTTCATAGCTTTCTACTTACCATCATTAGAGTTTAAGAGAGGTAGTTAGGAACCAGGTGTGTATTCTAACAGGCAGAGGTCATCAGTTGAATATATTTATAGCTGATTCAACTTGTGTTAAGTGCCTCCTCCTCGGTAAAATATGTGCACATGATTGCACTGTTGAAGGTGCATTATCAATAAAGATACTATGAAATTGCAAATCAATTCATAAAACACTCAAACTTTTTCTGAAGAACAGCTTTTTCTGTGTTTTTTTCTCAATGATAATGTTAGCTTTAAAAAGACACACTGAGGTGCCCCAATGCTTCCTCTCTTTGTAAGCTGTATCTTGGTAAGTATTCAGAACAAAAAATAAGTATCCAAATTTTTTAAACTTCGTTGTAGTAAAAGCTAAGACACAAATACACACACACTAGCCTAGGCCTACACTGGGTCAGGATCATCAATATCAGTCTCCCATCTCCACATCTTGTCCCACTGGAAGATCTTCTGAAGCAATACCACACATGGAGCTGTCATCTCCCATGGCAACAACGTCTTCTTCTGAAATATCTCCTGAAGAACCTGCCTCAGGCTGTTTTACAGTTAACTTTTTTTTTTTTAATATAAGTAGAAGGAATGCATTCTTTAAAAATGCCCAAAACCATAGTATACCAAATACATAAACCAGTAAACATCGTTGTTCATTATCATTATCAACTTTTATGTACTATGTGTAATTACATGTGCTATACTTTTTTATTTTTATTTTTATTTTTTGAGACTGAATCTTGCTCTGTCGCCAAGTCTGGAGTGCAGTGGCATGATCTCAGCTCACTACAAGCTCCACCTTCCGGGTTCATGCCATTCTCCTGCCTCAGCCTCACAAGTAGCAGGGACTACAGGGGCCTGCCACCACCCCTGGCTAATTTTTTCTATTTTTAGTAGAGACGGGGTTTCACCCTGTTAGCCAGGATGGTCTGGATCTCCTGACCTCGTGATCTGCCCGCCTCAGCCTCCCAAAGTGCTTGGATTACAGGTGAGTCACCACGCCTGGCCTGTATGTGTTATACCTTTACAGAAAGAGGAGCTCTCGGTAGGTTTGTTTATGCCATCATCACCACAAACACGTGAGTACTGCGTTGCATTACAAGGTTAAGATGGCTATGCTGTCACCAGGCAATGAGAATTTTTCAGTTTCATTATAATTTTATAGGACTACCCTGATACATGCAGGC